>NC_090761.1:61814565-61829565 GCF_036898095.1 Palaemon carinicauda | reverse complement strand
GACAAAATTCGGCAGTGGATCAAGACAAAATTTCGTAGTGAATAAAGACAAAATTCAAATGTGAACCCAGACAAAATTCAGCAGTGAACACAAAATTTAACCGTGAATTGAGACAAAATTCAAATGTGAACCCAGACAATATTCAGCAGTGAACACAAAATTCAACCGTGAATTGAGACAAAATTCAGCAGTGAACCGAGAAGACATTCCTCAGTGAACCGAGATAAAATACCACCGTGAACCGAGACGGAATTCAGCAGTGAACCGAGACCAAATTCAACCGTGAACCATGAAAAAATTCGGCAGTGATCCAAGATAAAATTCAAAAGTGAACAAAGACAAAATTCAGCAGTGAACTGAGAAGCAATTCATCAGTGACCCGATGCAAAATTCAGCAGTGCACCAAGACGAAATTCAGCAGTGAACCGAGACGGAATTATGCAGTGAACCGAGACGTAATTCAACCGTGAACCCAGAGAAAATTCGGCAATGGTCCACGGTAAAATTCAACCGTGACCAAAAAGAAAATTCGGCAGTAAACCGAGACAAAATTCAACCGTGAATTAAGAGCAAAATCAGCAGTGAACCAAGACAAAATTCAGCAGTGATCCAGGATAAAATTCAGCCGTGAACAAAGACACAATTCAGCAGTGAACCAAAAGCAAATTCACCAGTGAACCAAGAGGAACCAACGTTTAACACCACGTCCAGAGACAATCTGTATCTATCCTGTACGCCTGACACTTCGCTTTCCATCTCGCTCAAGTATTTAACTCGGCTATTCGCGGCTCATTAATTGAAGCGATTGTATCCGATTAAGTAAATGAGGGCAGCAAACGCTTCCACTTATTCCAGTAATTGCTTATTTGTCGTTTTGTAACTGCGGAGAACTAACTTTGTATCTTATAAATTTAATCGTTATTGCCTCCTGTTAAATTCCTTCTGGCTTGTTCGATAGGATATGGCTCTGTAAAGTTTTGGAAATTAGATGAATTTCTAGTTATTATATATTACTCAATATCTCAGTATCTCAAGATGTTTTATGGTGTTCGTGCGTGAAAATGCATGATAGTGTAATGCTAAAATACTAGTGTACGCGGCCCGTCATAAAATGTCGGCTTCATATTTAGATAGAAATACATACACACGCGCAGACACAATCACACCACCCCCACTTTTCGTTACTACAACACGCTAGTTTGGGCAATTTGTGAGAGGTTAGTTGTTTTCAGAGTGGTTGCCGTTCAACGTGACAGAAATATATATATATATATATATATATATATATATATATATATATATATATATATATATATATATATATATATATATATATATATATGTATATATCTACAGTATATAGTGATGATGATGATGATGATGATGATGATGATGATGATGATGATAGATAGATAGATGGTGGATATATATATATATATATATATATATATATATATATATATATATATATATATATATACTGTACCGTATAGCCGCACACTTGCTCATCATTATACAGGGTAGATAAATATGTACATAGCCTTACAAACAAACCTTGATATACTAATAACTTTAAAAGCAATATGTCCACACTATGGAAAAACCATATAGTAAAAAAATGATAGCGATGCACAATTACAATAAATCAACATCCAAATAATTATAATAACACTTTATAACAATTCATTTTAGCCACAAGAATAACAGCAGAGCTGCGGTCTCTTAATCTTATTCAATATGCAAACAGCAATTTCGCATTTCTGTAACCTCTAAATTTCCTTAAACAATTATTCATAAATTTGAAATATTTGGTATTTGCGTTTCGATTGAAAGCATAAACATTAAGGCTTGCAATAAAGCAAGGAATTTCGCACCATGTTGTTATAATTATTGCCGTAATATCTTCTGATAAGGTAACAGACTTCATAACACCTTTCTAGATATTTTCAGCTATAGTACAAATCGTTAGAGTTCATATATAACATAAGTTTCGCGGAGCTATCTCTAATGATTTAGCGCCCCCCCCCCCCCCCCCCCACACACACACACACTCCATCGCAACTTGCATATTACCCCAATTTGCTTTCCTAGTAAAGTTTTCTTCAGTTTCCGTGTCTATAGGACTTCAAGATTTAATTCTTTATAGTGTTATAGCTTCTTGAATTTCTTTAAAGTTTCATTATATTCTACGAACATGATCAAGACTTTGTGTAATATATGGATTTAGATTAATAAATTTATAATCAAATTGTTTATGCGCGTAATAATAAAAGTCTACGCTTTATCTACAAATATAGACAAGAATCTATAAAATGCAATGAAAGTCTACGGGCAGAATAAACGTGCAGACGTCCAACTCGGGATCATTTTATAACAAATTTGGTTTATTTTTATATATATATATATATATATATATATATATATATATATATATATATATATATATATATATATATATATATATATATATATAATGTTCAATGTAGGAACCTTAAAGCCGACGTTCTTAACAGCGCGTACCGTCGCTAAGTGAAGACTTTCCATCTTGACCCTCTCTTACATTACTGAAATTTGTAACGGAAACCTGTATAGAACTAAGTTGTTGTGAGTATTCTGTAATCTCTTGCGATATGAAAAGCACTATTTAAAAGGAACAAATCTAAATTTAATAGAAACAATAAAAATACTGTATTTGATATTCTCTTATAAAATGACCTTTTGTACATTTCACATTTACCATCAGAAGTAAATTCTACAATACACAGGATTATTAAAAACTAAAGCAATATTTATTTCCAAATGCTCTCTCTCTCTCTCTCTCTCTCTCTCTCTCTCTCTCTCTCTCTCTCTCTCTCTCTCTCTCTCTCTCTCTCTCTCTCTCTCCTCTCTCGACTCTCCAGCATCCCACGTTTGCACTCTGGAAAATGAGTGATTGACATTGTCAGCTTTGTAAAAACACTCGGCACTCGTTAAGCTAAGCCACATCTCGTCGAGATTTGGCCAAACAATGCCACCGACAGTCAGCTGATGTGCCTCCAATGAATCATACGCTCTCCTGCGCTTGTGGGAGGAAAAGGGGATTATACCCTCGTTCTTTAAAACCCGACCTGCATTGCACGAGGGAGAGATTCTGCAAAACGCATCAAAAGCATATTACTGTGATGTTGGATTTTCGGCTTTCGTGAATGAAGAGCAAAGAGTAGCAGCGATGATAATGATGATTAATATCTTTATCACCGCTTGAATATGATTAACTATCATCGGAGGCCCTAACAGGAATTGTCAAAGGTTTTTCCTTTATACAGGAAACAAAATTCCACTGATAGGGGAGGAAAAATTCCACTAGCAGGGGAAACAAAGTCCACCAGTATGGGAGGAAAAATTCCACTAGTAGGATAAGAAAAATTCCGCCGGAAAGGGAGGAAAAAATTCGCTAAGATAAACAAAATTCCACCAGAAGGGGGTCGACAAAATTCCACTACCAGGATAAGCAAAGTTCAACCAGAGGGGAAAGACAAAATTCCACCAGCCTGGGAGGTAAAATTCTACAAGTAGAAGCAAAATTCCACTGGTAGGAGAGGCAAAATTTCACCAAAAGGGGGAGGCAAAATTCCGCTAGTAGAAGCAAAATTTCACCAGACTGGGAGTCAAAGTTCCACTAGTAGGAGAAGCAAAATTTCACCAGAAGGGGTAGGCAAAATTTCACTAGTAGGAGAAGGAAAATCTCACCAAACGGGAAGGCAAAATTCCACCGGAAGGGGGAGACAATATTCCACTGGGAAAAGCAAAATTCTACCAGATGGAGTGGCAAAATTCCACTAGGAGGAGAAGCGAAATTGCCCATGAAGAAAAAATACCAAGTAGAGAAAAAAATTCCACTAGTACGATGAACAAAATCCCACCAGAAGAGGAGGCAAAATTCCATTAGTAGGAGAAGCAGAGGGGGGGGGGGTGGAAGAAAATTCCATTAGTAGAAGGAAATTGCAATATGGAGAAAAAATTCCACTAGTAGGATAAATAAAATTCCACCAGAAGGGGTAGACAAAATTCCACTATTAGGATAAGCAAAACTCCACCAGATGGGAAGGCAAAATTCCACAAGTAAGAATAGCAAAATTCCACACGAAGGCGAAAAATTCCACTAGCACGATAAGCAAAATTCCACCAGAAGGGGGGATAAAATTCCACTAATAGGAGAAGCAAAATCTCACTAGTAGGAGAAGCAAAATTCCAACAGAAGAGAAGGCAAATTTTACTAGTAGAAGCAAAATTCAACATGGAGAAAAAAATCCACTAGTAGGATAAGCAAAATTCCACCAGAAAGGGAGACAAAATTCCACATGTAGGAGAAGCAAAATACCACCATAAGTGGAGAAAAAATTCCGCTAGTCGGAAAAACAAATTCAACCAGTAAAAGCAAAATTCCACCACTAGAAGGAAAATTTCACTAGCAGAATCAAATTCCTCTAGTAGAAGAAACAAAATTCTACTAAAAGCAAAATTTTACTAGGGTAAGAAAAATTCCACTAATAGGAAAAGCAAAACACCACAAAAAAGGAAAAAAAAATTCCGCTAGTAGGAGAAACAAATTCCACTAGTAGGAGAAGCAAAATTCCACTAATAGGAGAAACAAAATTTCACTAGCAGAAGCAAATTCCACTAGTAGAAAAAACAAAATGCCACTAAAATTCCACTAGTAGGAAAAGCAAAATCCCAGCAGTAAAAGCAAAATTCCACTAGTAAGGAAGGCGCCAAAAATGACAGGGCAATCTCAGTCCGTTCGCATCTATCGTAAGTTATAAACGGATTACGCTGTATCCAAAACTATAGAAGATAAGGGAAGTCTTAATTCCAGACAGAAAATTACTTATACAACTTCAAGTCAGCTTCGTATCGTCTTCCTTACATCAATTTTTTAAAATCTACTTTAAGAGAAATACGGATGAACGTTCTGTGCGATAAAACTTCCTAAGACATTAGTCACTTAATGAACACCATTATTATTATTATTATTATTATTATTACTATTATTATTATTAATTGCTAAGCTACAACCATAGTTGGAAAAGCAGAATGCTAAAAGCCCAAGGGCTCCAACAGGGAAAATAGCCCAGTGAGGAAAGGAAACTAGGAAAAATTAAATATTTTATGAATATTAAAACAAATATCTCCTTTATAAACTATAAAAACTTTACCAAACACGAGGAAGAGAAATTAGATAGAATACTGTGCCCGAGTGTACCCTCAAGCATGAGAACTCTAACCCAAGATAGTGTAAGACCATGGTACAGAGGCTATGGCACTACCCAAGACTAGAGAACAATGATTTTATTTTGGAGTGTCCTTCTCCTAGAAGAGCTGCTTACCATAGCTAAAGAGTCTCTTCTACCCTTACCAAGAGGAAAGTGGCCCCTGAATAAATACAGTGCAGTAACCCCTTGGGTGAAGAAGAATTGTTGGGCCCATCATTTTCAATACGTCTTCTAAGCCATTTATCCAACACTTTTAAGACCTTATAGAGCTTGTAATTTATGCTGTTTCCCCCAAAAGTAATGTCGCCCATTCTTTCCCCCATGACCTGGAGAAGTCATTTCATCTTGTTACTACTGGGTATATACAGTTCACGTTTCTTAACCTATTGATTCTCATTGCAGCAAACGCAAGAGATTATCTCTCTCTCTCTCTCTCTCTCTCTCTCTCTCTCTCTCTCTCTCTCTCTCTCTCTCTCTCTCTCTCTCTCTCTCTCTCTCTCTCTCTCTGTATATATATATATATATATATATATATATATATATATATATATATATAATTTACACAATATACATGTATAGATATATATATATATATATATATATATATATATATATATCTATACCATATATTTACTAATATATACTTTCATATATATACATATACATATATATATATATATATATGTATATATATGCATATATATATATATATATATATATATATATATTATTAGTTTGTTGAGTGTAGTTGGAAAAGTGTATGGTAGAGCAATGATTAATAGGATTAAGGATAAAAGAGAATGTAATCTTGGAAGTACAGGGTAGTTTTAGAAGAGGTAGGGGTTGTATGAATCAGATTTTTACAGTTAAGCAGATATGCGAGAAATATTTAGCAAAAGGTAAGGAGGTGTATGTTGCGTTTATGGATCTGGAGAAAGCAAATGATAAGAGTTGATAGGGAAGCAATGTGGAATGTGATGAGGTTATATGGAGTTGGTGGAAGGTTGTTGCAAGCAGTGAAAAGTTTCTACAAAGGTAGAAAGCATGTCTTAGAATAGGAAATGAAGTGAGTGATTGGTTTCCGGCGAGAGTGGGGCTGAGACAAGGATGTGTGATGTCGCTGTGGTTGTTTAACTTGTATGTTGATGGAGTGGTGAGAGAGGTGAATGCTCGAGTGCTTGGACGAGGATTAAAACTGGTAGGCGAGAATGACCATGAATGGGAAGTACATCAGTTGTTGTTTGCGGATGATACTGTACTGGTAGCAGACACAGAAGAGAAGCTTGACCGACTAGTGACAGAATTTGGAAGGGTGTGTGAGAGAAGGAAGTTGAGAGTTAATGTGGGTAAGAGTAAGGTTATGAGATGTACGAGAAGGGAAGGTGGTGCAAGGTTGAATGTCATGTTGAATGGAGAGTTACTTGAGGAGGTGGATCAGTTCAAGTACTTGGGGTCTGTTGTTGCAGCAAATGGTGAAGTGGAAGCAGATGTACGTCAGAGAGTGAATGAAGGTTGCAAAGTGTTGGGGGCAGTTAAGGGAGTAGTAAAAAATAGAGGGTTGGGCATGAATGTAAAGAGAGTTCAATATGAGAAAGTGATTGTACCAACTGTGATGTATGGATCGGAGTTGTGGGGAATGAAATTGACGGAGAGGCAGAAATTGAATGTGTTTGAGATGAAGTGTCTAAGGAGTATAGCTGGTGTATCTCGAGTAGATAGGGTTAGGAACGAAGTGGTGAGGGTGAAAACGGGTGTAAGAAATTAGTTAGCGGCTAGAGTGGATATGAATGTGTTGAGGTGGTTTGGCCATGTTGAGAGAATGGAAAATGGCTGTCTGCTAAAGAAGGTGATGAATACAAGAGTTGATGGGAGAAGTGCAAGAGGAAGGCCAAGGTTTGGGTGGATGGATGGTGTGAAGAAAGCTTTGGGTGATAGGAGGATAGAAGTGAGAGAGGCAAGAGAGTGTGCTAGAAATAGGAATCAATGGCGAGCGATTGTGATGCAGTTCCGGTAGGCCCTGCTGCTTCCTCCGGTGCCTTAGATGACCGCGGAGGTAGCAGCAGTAGGGGATTCAGCAATATGAAGCTTCATCTGTGGTGGATAATGTGGGAGGTTGGGCTGTGCCACCCTAGCAGTACCAGCTGAACTCGGTTGAGTCCCTGGTTAGGCTGGAGGAACGTAGAGAGTAGAGGTCCCCTTTTTTGTTTTGTTTCATTTGTTGATGTCGGCTACCCCCAAAATTGGGGGAAGTGCCTTTGGTATATGTAGGTGTGTGTGTATATATATATATATATATATATATATATATATATATATATATATATATATATATATATATATGGCTGTAATTTTATTAATACTTAATCCTTCATCCGGTATACGTTGTACTAACAAAGTAGAGCCTTACAGCTCCAAATTCTGATTCATGTTTGTTTAACAAAAAAAAAAAAAAAAAAAAAAAAAACTAGCCAATAGCGATTTATAACTGTGCGTAGATGTTCATATGGTCTGAGTTTGACCTCTCAACTTTATCCTTACATATTATATCAAAGAATTACTGGGATGTGATCTCTATGTGCGTTTCTATTTCTCTGGTATGTGTTAGATCGCTCTACCTCAATTTGACAATTGGATACTAATTGACTTTAGGGGTAACAATCCTTGTCTTGATTAAGGGTAAAATGTTTTCGATGGTGAAAAAGACGGCACGTTCCCGCCTGCACTTCAACCATGGTTTCCAGGTTTTCTTAAACAAGGCTTCTCCTATATATCATATTAGTCGATCTACTTCTGGGTGTTGTGTAAAGATATTTCCTCTTCATCAATTATTCTGTGCTATTATCTAAGCTGTGTCGCGGTGTGTTTTAATCCCGAGTGAAATCATTAGACATTATACTATGAGATATATTTTTAGCTAGGGATTGAATCTTACAGATATCCCGGATGGCATTACAAGGATCTTTTTTATATCACCTTTATGTATCAACCATTTATAATAACGTCAATTACTAATGTTTTTTTTTATAATTTCTTCATCTGTTTACCAAGAGAACAGGAGAAGCCTTAGAATTAAATAGTCAATTAAAACAAGGATGGCTTGATGTTTTTGTAGAAGTTCTTTAAGAATAAATCTGAACCTAATGGTTTTATACACACATCGATGGATGTATGAATGTGTATACATCTATATATATATATAAATATATATATATATATATATATATATATATATATATATATATATATATACGGGTAAACACATATATTCAGATATATCATATGAAGTATATACAGTAAATTATATACATATATATATATATTTATGTATATATACACTATTTTATATATATATATATATATATATATATATATATATATATATATATATATATATATATATATAGATTTATATATACATACTGTCCATATTCAGTAACAGTTTCTACATATTTTATATACAGGTACACACATATATGCACATATATCATATAAAGTCACAGTACACAGTAAATTACATACATACTGTATATATACACGATTTTATATATATATATATATATATATATATATATATATATATATATATATATATATATATATATATATTGTACATCTTCACTACTAGTTTCTCCATATTTTACATTCTATCCTCTTCTCACTAATTTCTTATTTCTCCCACTAATTCAAACAATCCCATTCCCAGCTAACTTTTGCACCAACCAAATAATAATCAGATGCACCTCAATCAACCCTTTCTCTCAACAATCCAAACACCAAGTTACTATTCCACCTATTCCATATTAAAAATGTTTTCTAACCCAACTATAATTATATTTTCCTTTGGAGATCATGTAGCATCATTTGTACATTTATTATTATTATTATTATTATTATTATTATTATTATTATTATTATTATTGTTGTTGTTGTTGTTGTTGTTTCCTAAACTATAACCCTAGTTGGAAAAGCAGGATGCTATAAGTCCGAAGGATCAAACAGGGAAAAATAGCCCAGTGAGGAAAGGAAATAATGACACTACAAGAGAAGTAATCAAACAAAATAAAATGTTTTAAGAACAGTAACAATATCAAAATAAATACTTCATTTATAAACTATTAAGAACTTTACTGTTGAAATTCCTCTATCATTCTGTCATTTACCATAGAAAAGAAAAATCTTGGTACATAAACCTCATTGTGCCCAAAATTCATCAGACGCAGGTTCACTCCTAAACTATATGCACTCCCACAAAGTGTCTTAATCTAGCTGTTACCAAGTTGTGGAATGATCCTCCTAATAGGGTAGTTGAATAGGTAGAACTTCAAAAGTTCAAACTTGCAGCAAATGTTTTAACGTTGAACAGGCTGACGTAAGTCTTTTAATATTTTATACTGCATATGAAACATCTGTTTTGATGTTACTGTTTTTAAAATATTTTAATTTAATTGTACATTATTTCTCATATTTTTTTATTTATTTTCTTGTTCCCTCCCCTCAATGGGCTATTTTTAAATGTTGTAGTCCTTGGGCTTATAGCATTTTCCTTTCCAACTAGGGTTGTAGCTTACCTAGTAAAAATAATAATAATAATAATAATAATAATAATAATCCTGCCATAATTAACCCTATGATCATTAAATCTAACACATTTGTAATGGAAAAAAAAATCTCAATCTTAATCACAATGGCATTTTCCTATCGGCTCAGAGAAAAAAGATTAGAAGTTTTCCCCTTTTGAACTATTCAGCTATTATCCTTATTTGCACTACGTCTATGCACATTCAAAGCTAACACACTTTAATATCCTTTTCGTTCTGTTTTCATGAAAATTATGATACAAGGTATGGTAATACAAACTTTATGATTCCAGCAATTTGGTGACTTTCACACCACGTAGTGCAAAAAAAGGTTTAATAAATTTCCTTTCCCGGATACCCAAACACACACGTATCTATCTATCTATCTATCTATCTATATATATATATATTCATATATATTTAATCTATATAGTTATATATATAGAGTACGTATACATAAATATGTATGTATATATATATATATATATATATATATATATATATATATATATATATAATAAATAATGTGTGTGTTTGTGTGTGATATATATACATACATACAAACACATATTTATATATATATATATATATATATATACATATATATATATATATATATATATATATATATATACATATATATAATATATATATAAATAATGTGTGTGTGTTTGTGTGTGTGATATAGAGATATAGAGATTGACTCGAGCAAGTGTAAAACTTTAGCCATAGAATGTAAAGACAAAAATGGAAAAGGGGTAGATAAGAAATAGGGAGAACGTTGTTACTTTTTATGCCACAACAAATATCTTAATCCGATTAACTTATAGAGCAATTCCTATTTCCTTACCCTTTATCTTTTCAGCTCCTAGCAAATTAAAAAATAAAATCAGAAAAATCGTTTACAGCTTTACAGTTATTTGTGCATTTTGCTTTATATTCATAGGGACCAAAAATATCATTGAATTCAATTGCTCTTGCAACCTTATAACCCGACAGTATCTTAAATGAGACTATTTTTTAAATATTGGAAATCTGAATATTCATTGAATTATGACAGGAAAGTCTTATATATATATATATATATATATATATATATATATATATATATATATATATATATATATATATATATATATATATATACACATACAGACATATATTTATATACATTATATATATACATTAATATATATATATATATATATATATATATATATATATATATATATATATATACATATATGTATCTTTCTTGTTCTCTTTCTTCCATAAACATATGAACGTATAGAGGAGTGTACGTATTATTCTATACATTAGTTATACTGACATGCATGACAATCTTTTAAAACGTAGTTTTATTCTTATATACACGTAAAACAGCCAACCTAATATATCTTATCTAAAAGTACGATAAGAATATTATCGTGATATCACTGCAGTATTTCCTACTCTTAGAGAAAATATTTCCATCCCTTTACGGAAAACAATTTCTTATTTCTCTCTGTCCAGAAATTCTTATCACAAGCTGGAAGTATGTTTTGTTTTGTTGACACTCCAGAAAAAAACTCGTAATATCAATAAAGCGTGTCCACTACATCCAGGTTTTACGAGAATACCCCGTTTTCGATGGAACCCGCCATTTCCAAATAGAACCTTCGTGGAATGTTTATATATATAAGAAAAAATTTCAATGTGAAAACTTTTATGGAAATAATATTTCTCGCCCTGATGAAAACCACTGGGATTTCCAGCGCTGCGAACTTATGACTCGTTCAGCTGCGCAAGAACTTGAGGACGGATAAATTATTCGCCTGTGAAAATGGGTTTCATTTCCTTCCTTTGTTCCTTGCTTCTTCTCTCTCTCTCTCTCTCTCTCTCTCTCTCTCTCTCTCTCTCTCTCTCTCTCTCTCTCTCCCCTTCTTTGCGAGGTGTGGTTTTTGGTCATTTCAATAGTTTTTTTAACTTTATCGTTCAACCCTTAGGGTTGTAATGGCCTGGTGGTAGCGTCCTTGCTGGTGATTGCCAGACAAGGGTTCGATCACTCAGACCCGTTAGTTCCCTCAGTCTTTGCAACCTCACCATCCTTGTGAGCTAAGGATAGGGGGTTGGAGGGAGCCTATGGGTCTATCTGCTGAGTCATCAGCAACCATTGCCTGGCCCCCCTTGGTCCTAACTTGGGCGCTAATCATATGTAATATAGTCAGTCTCTAGGGTATTGTCCTGCTTGATAGGGTAATGTCACTGTCCCTTGCATCTACCATTCATGAGAGAGATTTAAATATGTTTAATATTCATTTGCTCCTACGTACAGTCGGACACAGGAATTCCCGGCGCACTTCGCACCCTTACTGCACGTCGAGTGATCAAAGAGATAGTGCAGGAAGAGAAGGTCGAAGTGGTGGGCGGGGCTAAACACAGAAACTCGCCAGGCAGAGAGGGAGTGGTTAGGTGCATTTTCTTAGAGCGATATGTACCAGGAATTCCTGTGTCCAGCTGTACATAAACAAGCTTATAGTGATCTGTTGGGATTTATTGGCCTTAATGCGGCTTAATGATTGTTATTACATAAATACAAACATACATATGTGTTTTACTCATGTTAAAATAATACATAATAGGTTAGCAAAAAGTCTAAATTAATATCCATTAGAGCTTGGAATGAAAATCGAGACGAAGGCAAAAAAGTGGTTGCACAGAATGAACGGAACACATTAGAAAGGAAGAGTCTCGATATTCAAATATTGCATATGAGTGCAAGATAGGGATAAAAAATTCACTGCGTACTGAGGGGTTTAACGTGTTACTGATAAGCATAGCGTAGGTATATGAAGCAATAACGATGATTGTCAAGTTTCTATGCCCAAGGGGTTCATGCACAATTTAGCTTTAATAGATAAATTGGCAGTAAGAGGTTGTGTTACTTGTACAAGGAGCTTACCATGTGAAGGACTAAAACTTAATGTGGATATACAACTATATACTGTATGTGTATATATACAGTATGTGTATAAACATAAGCATATACATGCATTTTTATGTATATGCATATACGTATATATGTATAAAGGGAATTGCATCGTTACTGTGAATATCTATAATTAAAACCACACAAATTCTTTAAATGAAAAAACTCGTGTTAAAACTAATTCCCGATCATTACTATTGCAAAAAAAAAAAAAAAAAAAAAAAAATCCAATTTTTCTCACCTTAGATTTCATTTTCCGGCCATGTTAATTTTGACAAATGCTAATGATCCACATGCAGGTCATTTTTCATCCAACTTTTATTCAGCCATTAGTTGATATTCTGGGCCTCAATTCGCGATGAAATTTTAAAGATCATTTCTACATGATCGTTCGTTCCCTCCACCCAAACCTAATTTTCACTTTAATTCATGAACCCGAAATTGTACCCAGATTAATTTATTATTTTCAATGACTCATTTTTACTCACTGGTAACTCATCTATAGCTACCATTTTCATCAAACTCATATTACTAATAACTCCGGCCTGTTGGTAACGTTCTTGTCTGGTGATTGCCAGACTGGGGTTCGAGTCCCAACCGAACTCGTTAGACCTTAGGTCGCTGCAACCTCATCATCCTTGTGAGCTAAGGATGGGGGTTTTGGGGGAGATTATAATTCTACTAGCTGAGTCATCAGCAGCGATTGCCTGGCTCTCACTGGTCCTATCTTAAATGAAGAGGGGGCTAGGGCAATGGCACTGTCCCTTTCCAATCCCATTCATGAGCGCCTTTTAAACCTTTAAAGGACGATATATGCCCCACACAAATGGCTATCATAGGTGGTCAACTCTAAAATGTAGATATATCATCGCTTAAGATTTTATTATCTGCTGGTTCTATTAAGATGTATTATGATGATGATTTTCGAATATAAATCAAGATTATATATATATATATATATACATATATATATATATAAATATATATATATATAAATATATATATATATATGTGTGTGTATGTGTCTATATATACACGCAACTGCAACAAAAGCATCTGTTTATAGTCCACAGCAGGACAAAAGCCTCGGACATGTCTTTATTCATGTCTGGTGCTTGCCCAGATTTCATCACCACGCTGGCCAGTACGAAATGGAGGTGGTAGGAAACTTTAGTCTGATCGCTCAGAGCAAACTATCCTAGTATGGGTGGCCCTGACTGGCCTTTGCTGATCATGGCGATCACAAACAATTTCATCACGATAAGGTACACCAAATAAGCTATATATTAATACATATGCATATATATATATATATATATATATAATATATATATAGATATGTATATACATATATAATTCATATATATATATATATAATATATATATAGATATGTATATACATATATTCATATATATATATATATATATATATATATATATATATATATATATATTTATATATATATATATATGTCTATATATAAAATTACACATATACTTATCTATTTTCATATATATGATACACACACACACACACACACACACACACATATATATATATATATATATATAGCTCAAACTAAATCTTGAAATTATCATAATGGGTATGATGTAAATTTTCAATTAAAACCTTGTCATTTCATCGTTCTTATTACCGCATTTTTTTATATACAAAATTTCCACTTTCCCATCGTCCTTACATATACCGCAGTACTTTTATTTATTATACATTCGCTGTCTTGAGCAATGAAGGTTTTCATACCGCTTGGGAATTGCCAATTCCATTGCGAATACAGCCGGACAGCTTCACTTAATCACGCACGAAATTGGGAAGGGAAAAAAATACCTTTTTCGTTCCTCTTCCTATACCCAGTTTATCTATCTATCTAACTTCCTATCTATCTATATATACCATTTTTTTTTTTTTGCCGTTGCCACAATCTTAAATTTATTAAGTTGAAGATTTCGTTCGACAGTTTATCGATCTATATTGCTACTACCTATCTATCCACCTATCAACATATCTATCTATCTATCTATCTTTCTATCTATCTATTTCTACCATTTATTTTATCGTTGCCACAATCTTGAATTTATAAAGTGGAAAATTTCGTTCGCCAGTTTATCTATCTATCTATCAACTACCAATCTATAAACCTATTTATCTATGTACCTTTCTATCTATCTATACCATTTTTTATCC
>NC_090761.1:61807065-61809565 GCF_036898095.1 Palaemon carinicauda | reverse complement strand
AAATAAATTACCTGAATATCACCTCAATTCTAATGCATTATTTACCTGGTATCTATCTATCCCGTCACTTCCCCAAATTTTGGCGGGTGGCCAAAGAAATCTGGCTTCAGTTTCTGAAATAAATACGCATGCAAATAACTCAAACATTTTAAATGTTGGCGTAATTAAGCACATAAAATTCAGTTACTGGCAACGAAATTACTGGTTGAACACACAAACATTTGTGCCGCTTTGGAAACAAAAGCATAAATATTCTGAATTACAAAATGCCTCGTATTTCAAGTAAACGGCGTATACTGCAAATATAAAAATAGTTATATTTTATTGTTTTCGGTTTTTATTGAAATGTACGTGTGGTATAATACTATATGTCCAGATGTAATATATTCAAAATAAATTTAATTATATCATATAGGACTGTAAGATCCAGTAAAAAATAAGAAAATATATTTACATTGAATATCATACCAGATATAAAATATTCATAAAAAATTTAATCACATAAAAAAGGACTGTAAGATCCAGTATTATTAATGGGATTTTAACTTCAAGGTAGTATTACAAACACACAGACACGCACACACACACACACACATATATATATATATACATATATATATATATATATATATATGTATATAAATATATACATATATACACATACAGTAGATGTACATGTATATACATATGTATATATATGTATATATACACATATATACACATATATATCCATGTATATACATACATACATACATACATACATATATATATATATATTATATAAATATATACATACATATATATTTATATATATGTGTGTATATATAACTCATAATCAGTATTGATATAACCAGATGCGCAACAAGCGGAATTAATTTCGTCAATTTGAATTGCATATTTGCACATGCGAAGTTATAAAATAGTTGCAATTAATATTACTAGTTTACAAAGTAGAAACACAAACATTGCTGTTGATTATGTTAATTATAAACATTATCGTGAGTCCTACACTGTTAATTAAACATCAAAGTTCTCAAAACGTCTGTCACATTTTAATTAGCCTCTCAATTATCACGGTTATGAAAATTAGGCATTAATGAAAAACATGTAAAACGCCAGTACCCCTAATAGCAATGCACAATTGAATAATATTATCCGCATTCAACTATTATTATCATAATTAATATCAATTTTATAATTATAATTATTATCATTATTATTATTACTATTATTATTATCATTATTATTATTTGCTAAGCTACATCCTAGTTGGAATAGCAAAATGCTATAAACCCATGGGCTCCAACAAGGAAAATAGCCTAGTGAGGAAAGGAACTAAAGAAAAAGTAGGAAAAATTTTAGAAAAATAATAGCAACATATATCTTTCATTTATAAAGTATAAAATCTTGAAAATAACAAGAGGATAACTTCAAAACTACAAGAAGAAAAACAATATAGAACAGCGTGCCCGAATGTAACCTCACATTTCATCATTGTTACTCTCGTTAATTTCATAAAGAATTTTATAACTTATTTATTTTTTTATTATTATGTATTCATATGCGAACAAAATTGCACTGTGTATCAAGGTAAAGATGAAATTGTAGATTAACAAGATGTAATGGAATTTTTTATAAGGATTGGAATTTAACATTAAATGAGAACAAAAACTAAATCCCAAGCCTTATTGAAGTTAATTTTGATAACCATATCTAAATATGATTTCAGCTGTGCTGTGGAAATTTAATTATTACTTAAATCTGTCAGGTGGAATTTAATATTACTTCAGGTGCGCATTGGAATTTTAACGTAGGGGAAATTTCATTATCTTTCAAGCTGCTCGGTGGAAAAATTTAATAATTAAGCAAGCTGTGAGATGAAAATTTATTCATCACTCAAGGTGTGGGGTGGAAATATAATCATTAATTAAGCTGAGCGGTGCAAATCTAATTACTACTTAATCTGCGCAGCGGAAATTTAATCCTTATTCAATATGAGCTGTGGAAATCTTATTATTAATTCAACTGCGCTGTAAATTTAATTACTACTTAAACTGTGCGGTAGATTGATCAACTCTGACATATTACTACTTTCTATAACTACCCAACAATTAACGATTCATTTAGAAGAATTATCCCTTATGTTACTATCATAATACCTATTACTATATCATTATTATTACTAATATGCCTATTATCACGTTTATCATTATATTGATACCACCATTTTAATTATTAACTATACAAAATATACAATGCAAGTTTCTTTGGTTGCTGCAACCTCACTATCCTTGTGAGCAAAGGGTGGGGTGTTTGGGGGAGCCTACTGATCAGCAACCATTGCCTGGTTCTCCTTGGCCCTAGCTTGGATGGAGAGGGAGGGGGGGCCTTGGACGCTGATCGTATGTATATACAGTCAGTCTCTAGGGCATTGTACTGCTTGATAGGGCAATGACACTGTCCCTTGCCTCTGCCATTCATGAGAGGCCTATAAACTTTA
>NC_090761.1:61794565-61799565 GCF_036898095.1 Palaemon carinicauda | reverse complement strand
ATTATTTTTATGACCTTTTAAATATCATGAGAACTGCTTGGGTAACATACTCATTTATGAGTGTTATTTAGGATTTTTAAACATACACACACATATACATTGCATATATATGCATAGGCTATATATATAATATATATATATATATATATATATATATATATATATATATATATATATATATATATATATATATATATATATATATATATATATATATATATATATATATATATAAAATATATATATATATATATATATATATATATATATATATATATACATATATATATATATATATATATATATATATATATATATACATATATATATATACATACATATATATATATATATATATTGTGTGTGCGTGCGCGTAAACGCATGTTATTGTACTCTCCAAAATGGCATAGACATTCCATGCAAGAGAAAACACCAAAATTTGTGCAAAACATGTAATCTACATACTCCAGAATCCACTGTACACCAAAACTGGAATAGGCTAACGAGCAAGATGTTGTGTCGTTAGTGAAAAAGTCTCACATATTTTCCCAAACGAGAAAAAAAAGTCTTCAGAAAGTTATTCCTCAAATACGGATAACAGCCTAAATTGTGTCTCACAAGACAAACTAAGCCAAAGGCAATTAGCTCTTCCTTTTCAGTCTAGCTTACCTCTTACTTTTTATCAATTCCCTTTGGAGTTTCCCTTCTGCCCATCCATCACCTCTCTCTCTCTCTCTCTCTCTCTCTCTCTCTCTCTCTCTCTCTCTCTCTCTCTCTCTCTCTCTCTCTCTCTCAATGTTGATCGAATTCCCACCCATCATGTTTCTGTTTTTACTTTCCGTTATTTCTCCCAGTATTTCTTTCACTGTCCTTAAAGGTTTAAAGGCTACTCATGAATGGCAAAGGCAAGCGATGGTAACACTGTCCTTGCTGGACAAGTGCTAAGAGATTAAACATACTGTACATTTGATCGACATCCAAGCCTCATCCCCACTCTAGCTGAGACCAGGGAGGGCCAGGCATTGGCTGCTGATGACTCAGCAGGTAGACCTATATGCTCCCGCAGAAGCCCCATTCCTTAACTCAAAAGGATGGTGATGATGCAGACACTACATAAAAGCTATCGAGCTTCAGCGGGACTCAAACCCCAGTCCGCAGGTCGTAGGCAGGTACGTTTCCTAGTCACTTTCCAATTTGTAGCAAAATCTGTTTAGGTCAATTGTATGGGGAACAACAAATGAGAATAAATTGGTTTTCTAAATATAAAAACCCAATTATTACTTAAATTTGTATATGTATACGTACAGTCTATAGGATTGTAAACATCATGGGCTTAGTTTTTAACTGATTTCATATCACGTAGATCACCTTCTATTTTAGTCTTATTTTCCCCCATTGTGTGACGTTTCCATTTCTAAGCACATTATTCTAAAATAGTTTTAGCATGTTGGTGACATGAATCTTTTCATATGAAAAAAAATGTTTTTTTTCTGAATGATCACAACAATTACTTCCAATTTTCATCTACACAATTCCTCAAGTTTTTCAATATTCGTAAACAATATTTTCCACCAGAAAACCTGACGAGAGGATTCATATTTCAAGCGATCAAAACCATTTTTTAAAAATCTTATCCAGAATTCTGACTTCGACTTTGAATATCGAATGATGTGAACAATAACCGACAAATCCCGTTCTGAACAGTTACAAATATTTTGCCCGTTAACGAACGCTCTAAACAATAACAATATTTCTGTATTGGGTTCAGAATACCGAAGATTTTATTTCTATTTCAGTTTTGAGTTGCGGGATGTGAAATTTCACTCGTTTGATTGAGATAAAAAAAAAGCCATGAGTTTCACCCTTTCAATTAGCCTGCTGATGAAAGTGACACTAGTTGCTTTGGAGAGAGAGAGAGAGAGAGAGAGAGAGAGAGAGAGAGAGAGAGAGAGAGAGAGAGAGAGAGAGAGAGAGAGAGAACACTTCGAAAACCATTTATATACTGTATACATCTAACAGTATACGCTTCCATGCTAGTATTACAACATTCATGTCAGATGCATGTACCCGAAATTCAATAAATATGCACTCCACAACACATATATAAATGTGCAAATACATTACATGTATATATAAACAATGCTAGAGCAAGGACTATACACCTTGACATACAGAATATACTCATATATAAGCAAGAATAACAAGAACTTTAATACAACCGGGCCGTTTTATCCAACTTATTACAGGCCTGTAAAATCACAACCATCATTCATGAATGTAAAATATATCTAATTATGATTTCATAAAAAATAAAAGTGAACACGGCACGGCAAAAGTAAAAGCATCAATTAGGAATACGATCCGGTCCACACTAAACAATTTACGAGAGGTAGACTCATCACTATTCATCATCGGTTTCTTGTTCATTATTTCAATAGTCTAGCAAGTCCAAGTTCTGAGAGTTGACATGTCGCCATGTTTATCTAAATGGGTTTAAAATTACATTCGAATCCATACCAGGTTCATAAGCTGAAAGATGGACTTGGATGCAGGTCATCGGTCTAAGCAGCATGATATACCATTTTGATTTGAAACACAAAGTGAACATTACTGTCTTTGCTACTGAAGAAAAAAAAAGCAATCAAATTGTCTTATTTATAACTGTTTATTTAAAGAAAGCCTCTATAGGTATAATATATATATATATATATATATATATATATATATATATATATATATATATATATATATATATATAACTTTAATCAAAGCCTCTACCCGTATAATATATATATATATATATATATATATATATATATATATATATATACTAATTTAGTACACACGTCCTTACTGTGAAGCTATTACGAATTACCAGTTTCATTTCATTAATCTGAGGAGAGACAATGATAGTGAAAACAAATGAAGATATAATAATTATTTATATTAAGAATGAAACCCCCTAATGGGATTGGAAATAGCCATGAAATAGTGATGTAAACCGATCATTAATGACTAACGCTGATGACTTTTGGGGTAGTAATTGGTTACGCATTACTGTCAACTAAGAATATATATATATTTTCCCCATACCATCCCACCCCAACTACGCCAAGCCAGTTGAAAATATGTTAACCGCAACATTTAGAGGAAGGTAAGTTTCAGTACGTAACGCGATAAAGTACAAGAAATTAAATGGTATAAGAATTACATGTTCATGTATTAATAATAAAAAACAACAAACAATGAAAACAACTGAAATCATACCCTATTCTGTAAAAACTAATAATAATTAGTACTAGCTAACCTAGGAGGGAGGATAGAGTACTCACCATCAGCCTCCATACGTTCCTCGACGGTTTCCATTCAAGAGCGCAGTTTTTGATTAGCCTTGCTTGTCCAAAATATTACCCCTAAAAATTAGTTACTAGGTGGGGAAGGGAAGTGGGTGGTATAGTAGCCCTCAATGAAGCCCCCACCGCAAATTTGTTGTTACAATTCTCTGGTTCCTGTCAATTTGGTCGCCGTTATTCTCTTCAAGTATAGCTTTTGGAGCACCGTGTCAGACAGCTTTGAGGGCTTTTAACAGGCTTTCGTCTTTTCCAGGGAGGCGATGTATCTATAGATGTATGGGTTATAGAGTATAGCATGCCATATAAAACACGTTTTGTCTACTTTTTTTGGGGGGGTGACTAACATAAACAACGGTAAAGAAGACATAGGACTACGGAGCCATTATCTAATACGTTTGCCATAGAATACCCTTCTAATATTTGGTAACTTTGGTTGTCCAAACTGCTTACGACTCGTGATACCATGAGCACCGTCAAAATTTGCTTCACTTCATCGAAATGAGCAAGAGGGAAGCGACCACAACTGCACTAACAACGTATATTCCAAGCCTTCGTCATCTTCATTGTTTGTCAACTGATATAATCCTTGCCTCGATTTCTCTGATTTGGCCACGCTAGATTCAAACTAACTCGTTTATCACGTCGTCCTTTTCCTCGTATTATTTCCATAATATTCTTCTATCCCTTCCTCTTAACAGTCTGCAATAACAGCGCACTTGATTTGCCGGCTATTTCACTTTTTTCAAGTTGGGTTTTTTCACTACATTTGCAATCTTCAGTAGCTTACCCTTTACTATGTAAAACGGAACTGCCCAAGGTTCCATTTACTTCACAAATCAGTATCTCTTGATGTGTTCAGAAACAAATCACAAATCACTATAAAAACGACCGCGAAAACATAAGAAACAACCGGATCAAGCTCTCACACGTTACAAGTGCGGCTGTCCTTGAGAAACTACAACATTAAGCATTAAGCATTTGTTTATAATCCAGAAGGTGTGTGACGCGTCATCTCGTGACGTATGATAGCCGGGGTTTTCTCTGCCCGCTGATTGGCTGAGCGTCTCATCCACCGGTTGGGCTGAACGGTAGCATGTATCTTCTTTCCCACTCCTATTCTTATATAAAGGAACCGGTTGATTGAATCATTGCATGATATAAATGATTCAAAATATAAAACTGCTTATAATCATCAGCCGATTATCGTATAGGACTGTAAGATCCAGTAAAAAATAAGAAAATATATTTACATTGAATATCATAGAAGATATAAAATATTCATAATACATTTAATCACATAAAAAGGACTGTAAGATCCAGGATTATTACTGGGATTTTAACTACACTCACACACACACGCATATATATATATATATATATATATATATATATATATATATATATATATATATATATATATATATATATGTACATGTATATACATGTGTATATATATATATATATATATACATACATACATATATATATATATATATATATATTTATATATATATTATATAAATATATATATATACATATATATCTATATATGTGTGTATATATATATAACTCATAATCAGTATTGATATAACCAGATGCGCAACAAGCGGAATTAATTTCGTCAATTTGAATTGCATATTTGCACAT
>NC_090761.1:61779565-61784565 GCF_036898095.1 Palaemon carinicauda | reverse complement strand
AGTATTTCTTTTACTGTCCTTAAAGGTTTAAAGGCTACTCATGAATGGCAAAGGCAAGCGATGGTAACAATGCCCTTGCTGGACAAGTGCTAAGAGATTAAACATATATACTGTACATTTGATCGACATCCAAGCCTCATCTCCACTCTAGCTGTGACCAGGGAGGGCCAGGCATTGGCTGCTGATGACTCAGCAGGTAGACCTATATGCTCCCGCAGAAGCCCCATTCCTTAACTCATAAGGATGGTGATGATGCAGACACTACATAAAAGCTATCGAGCTTCAGCGGGACTCGAATCCCAGTCCGCAGGTCGCTAGGCAGGTACGTTTCCAAGTAACTTTCCAATTTGTAGCAAAATCTGTTTAGGTCAATTGTATGGGGAACAACAAATGGGAATAAATTGGTTTTCTAAATATAAAAACCTAATTATTACTTAAATGTGTATATGTATACGCACAGTCTATAGGATTGTAAACATCATGGGCTTAGTTTTTAACTGATTTCATATCACGTAGATCACCTTCTATTTTAGTCCTATTTCCCGCCATTGTCTGAAGTTTCCATTTCTAAGCACATTATTCTAAAATAGTTTTAGCATGTTGGTGACATGAATCTTTTCATATGAAAAAAAGTTTTTTTTTTTCTGAATGATCACAGCAATTACTTCCAATTTTCATCTACACAATTCCTCAAGTTTTTCAATATTCGTAAACAATATTTTCCACCAGAAAACCTGACGAGCGGATTCATATTTCAAGCGATCAAAACCATTTTTTTAAAAATCTTATCAGAATACTGACTTCGACTTTGAATATCGAATGATGTGAACAATAACCGACAAATCCCGTTCTGAACAGTTGCAAATATTTTGCCCGTTAACGAACACTCTAAACAATAACAATATTTCTGTATTGGGTTCAGAATACCGAAGATATTATTTCTATTTCAGTTTTGAGTTGTGGGATGTGAAATTTCACTCGTTTGATTGAGGTAAAAAAAACCATGAGTTTCACCCTTTCAATTAGCCTGCTGATGAAAGTGACACTAGTTGCTCTGGAGAGAGAGAGAGAGAGAGAGAGAGAGAGAGAGAGAGAGAGAGAGAGAGAGAGAGAGAGAGAGAACACACTTTGAAAACCGTTTATATACTGTATACTTCTAACAGTATACGCTTCCATGCTAGTATTACAACATTCATGTCAGATGCATGTACCCCTAAATTCAATAAACCTGCACTCCACAACACATATATAAATGTGCAAATACATTAGATGTATATATGAACAATGCTAGAGCAAGGACTATGCACCTTGACATACAGAATATACTCATATATAAGCAAGAACAAGAAAAACTTTAATACAACCGTGTCGTTTTATCCTACTTATTACAGGCCTGTAAAATCACAACCATC
Organism: Palaemon carinicauda; assembly: GCF_036898095.1. Classification (NCBI taxonomy): domain Eukaryota; kingdom Metazoa; phylum Arthropoda; class Malacostraca; order Decapoda; family Palaemonidae; genus Palaemon; species Palaemon carinicauda. The sequence continues at coordinate 61,783,153 of NC_090761.1, read as the reverse complement.
ATTCATGAATGTAAAATATATCTAATTATGATTTCATAAAATATAAAAGTGAACACGGCACGGCAAAAGTAAAAGCATCAATTAGGAATACGATCCGGTCCACACTAAACAATTTACGAGAGGTAGACTCATCACTATTCATCATCGGTTTCTTGTTCATTATTTCAATAGTCTAGCAAGTCCAAGTTCTCAGAGTTGACATGTCGCCATGTTTATCTAAATGGGTTGAAAATTACATTCAAATCCATACCAGGTTCATAAGCTGAAAGATGGACTTGGATGTGGGTCATCGGCCTAAGCAGCATGATATACCATTTTCACTTGAAACGCAAAGTGAACATTACTGTCTTTAATAGTGAAGAAAAAAAGAATAGCAATCAAATTGTCTTATTTATAACTGTTTAAGGAAAGCCTCTATAGGTATAATATATATATATATATATATATATATATATATATATATATATATATATACATATACATATATATATATATATATATATATATATATATATATATGTATATATATATATGTATGTGTATATATATGTATATATATATATATATATATATATATATGTATGTATGTATATACATATATATAATATATATATATATATATATATATATATATATATATATATATACTAATTTAGTACACATGTCCTTACTTTAAAGCTATTACGAATTATCAGTATTATTTCATTAATCTTAAGAGAGACAATGATAGTCAAAACACATGAAGATAATGATAATGATTTATATTAAGGATGAAACCCCGCTAATGCGATTAGAAATAGCCATGAAATAGTGATGAAAACCGATCATTAATGCCTAACGCTGATGACTTTTGGGGTAGTAATTGGTTACGCATTACTGTCAACTAAGAATAAATATATTTTCCCCATACCATCCCACCCCAACTACGCCAAGCCAGTTAAAAATATGTTAACCGCAACATTTAAAGGAAGGTAAGTTTCAGTACGTAACGCGATAAAGTACAAGAAATTAAATGGTATAAGAATTACATGTTCATGTATGAATCATAAAAATTAACAAACAATGAAAACAACTGAAATCGTGCCCTATTCTGTAAAAACTAATAATTAGTACTAGCTAACCTAGGAGGGAGGATAGAGTACTCACCATTCAGCCTCCATACGTTCCTCAACGGTTTACATTCAAGAGCGAAGTTTTTGATTAGCCTTGCTTGTCCAAAACATTACCCCCAAAAATAGTTACTAGGTGGGGAAGGGAAGTGGGTGGTATAGTAGCACTTAATGAAGACCCCACCGCAAATTTGTTAAAATTCTCTGGTTCCTGTCAATTTGGTCGCCGTTATCCTCTTCAAGTATAGCTTTTGGAGCACCGTGTCAGACAGCTTTGAGGGCTTTTAACGGGCTTTCGTCTTTTCCAGGGAGGCGATGTATCTATAGATGTAAGGGTTATAGAGTATAGGATACCATATAAAACACGTTTTGTCTACTTTTTTTTGGTAAAGAAGACATAGGACTACGGAGCCATTATATAATACGTTTGCCATAGAATACCTTTCTAATATCTAGTAACTTTAGTTGCTCAAAACGCTTACGACTCTTATATCTAGTAACTTTAGTTGCTCAAACCGCTTACGACTCGTGATACCATGAACACCGTCAAAATTTGCTTCACTTCATCGAAATGAGCAAGAGGGAAGCGACCACAACTGCACTAACAACGTATATTCCAAGCCTTCGTCATCTTCATTGTTTGTCAACTGATGTAATCCTCGCCTCGATTTCTCTCTGATTTGGCCACGCTAGATTCCAAGTAACTCGTTTAACACGTCCTTTTCCTCGTTTTATTTCCATAATATTCTTCTATCCCTACCTCTTAACAGTCTGCAATAACAGCGCACTTGATTTGCCGGCTATTTCACGTTTTTCAGATTGGGTTTTTTTCACATTTGCAAACTTTAGTAGCTTACCCTTTACTATGGAAAGCGGAACTGCCCAAGGTTCCATTTACTTCACAAATCAGTATCTCTTGATGTGTTCACAAACAAATCACAAATCACTATAAAAACGACCGCGAAAACATAAGAAACAACCGGATCAAGCTCTCACACGTTACACGTGCGGCTGGCCTTGAGAAACTAAAACATTATAAGCATTTGTTTATAATCCAGAAAGTGTGTGACGCGTCATCTCGTGACGTATGATAGCCGGGGTTTTCTCTGCCCTCTGATTGGCTGAGCGTCTCTTCCACCGGCTGGGCTGAACGGTAGCATGAAGTTCTTTCCCACTCTTATTCTTATATAAAGGAACCGGTTGATTGAATCATTGCATGATATAAATGATTAAAAATATAAAACTGTTATAATCATCAGTCGATTATCGTACTTGAAACATTCCTTTAGGATATAGCGTATACGAATATATAGCTTAAATAATGAGGTGCTTTCAATATGCTCATTAATTCGGTAACCAACGGATGGTAATACCATCATTACCTTCCTCTGGTCGTTAATGTTGATAGATTTAATTGCTTCAAGCATTTAAACTATGTAATGTGTAAATTACCTAGTTTAAATGAGCTAAATATCGTTCGATATAGTTGAAATTTTACATCAAATACAGAAATTCTCCGAAGTATTGAAGTTTTACATCAAATGAACAAGGTTTAGATGAAAAATAATACGGCAAACAGTTCTTCCTTGTTCATACCCATTTCATTAATAGAGTGAGAGGAAATGTGCGCACATCATTTTTCCATTAATCCATTTCACAATTAGCGTTCATTAACGGTTTGCACAATCATTGGTGCTCCAGCAATGAGAAAACTGTCAAGTACATTAGTCTGCATTGATACGAAAGGTTATGAACTTATAACAGTCACAGTTTTCATGTATTCACCTAATGCTTTTCGTTTAGGTCACGAGAAAAGGAAAAAAATGTTTAAGCTGGATTGACGTTTATATTGAGAACTTGCTTAATAATATATCGGCATTACTTATAACTAAATACATCTGGCAGAGGAATAAGTATATAAACATGAGGAAAATACTAGTAAAACCACTTTCGTATTTTATCGTTAATTAAAGTCAGGAATATTTTCGTAATGATTTTACCTTTGATCTACGAATGTTGATATTCAATATCGCCTTTGAAATAATATGTAACTGCATACATCTATCTGTTGTGAGTAGTTAGTGGAAAAAAGTTAAAAATTTTGCAACACTTTAGCAATATCTGTTTCAAAGAAATGAAGTGCACAGGAGCAGCCTAAGACTTTTGTAGTTTATTTCACATTTTCATCCAAACTGCAACTTGCTAAGATTGCATAATTGTTCATGAAACAAACAAAGCACAAGGATTATGTAGTATCATCGTTATTCATGGAAACAGGATATTAGTTAGCCTGACGTTTTAGAACTTTTTCGTGTGGAGTGATAGTGAACACCCGCTTAGAACATTTCTACACCACATGGATTTATGAATATGACCCACATGGCCTGTCGATAGGGGAGGGGTTACCATTCAGCGTTTTGGTGCATTAAGAGAAAACTTAACAGTTCCTCTAAGAAGTGAAGGTTCAAAATCAGACAAC
>NC_090761.1:61769565-61774565 GCF_036898095.1 Palaemon carinicauda | reverse complement strand
CAGCTATAATTGAGGGCTAGCGTCTGTTAGGTTTATTAATAAGGCATGAGTCTAGCGACTTCATCCCTATAAACGTGCTGAAAGATTGGGGACCTCTACTCATATCACCAAACATGATTATATATATATATATATATATATGTAAGTATACATATATATATATATATATATATATATATATGTATGTATGTATATATACATATATATATACATATATATGTATATATATATACATATATATATATATATATATATATATATATATATATATATATATATATATATATAATGTGTGTGTATGTATGTGTGTGTGTGTGTGTGTGTGGCGGTAGGGGTAGTGGCTAAGAGTGACTGTGAGTGTATTCCAAATCGACCAAAAATAAATGCAGTGGTTTATAGAAAACCTTTTTTTGTTCAAGTACCGTAAAAAGAAATAATGTAAGAAAACATTGAAACATTGAATATAATGTACAAAACTGAATTAATTTTTCATGAAACCATACATCCACGTTCCATCAGGCTTTTTTGAGGGAACATAGTGTTGGTAAATAAAAACATTAGGAAAAAACATTTACGCAATACGTAAAAATAATTGGGGGAAAGGCAAAACTGCATAATGAACGTTCAAGCGTAATTAAAAGCGTAGTTGCGTAAGCTCTTTTATAATTGTTTAGTTTAGAATATGAACAAAACCCCTGGGCTTATAGCATCCTGCTTCTCCAACTAGGATTGTAGCTTGGCAAGAAATAATAATAATAATAATAATAATAATAATAATAATAATAATAATAATAATAATAATAATAATAATAATATGTTCAGTGGAATTTTGTTTAGAAAATTACGAACTTTGCTCGTTGATTGGCTGTCAATCAGTGCTCTTTCTGAAATATAATAAGAATAACTGAATATTAAGGTAGGATACAGATTTAGTATAGCATCCAGTGCTTCATGAAATTATTTATATATATATATATATATATATATATATATATATATATATATATATATATATATATATATATTGCATTTATGTCAAAAGAATCTTAACTGATTTTTTGTTTAACATCATATATATAATTTGCATTGAAAATACTTTGCCAAATAATTTATATTTTGAGTTATTAAACTAAGAAACATTTACTACTTGAGTCTATAAGAAGAATTCACGTCGCATTCCGTGGGTCGGGAGTTCGAACCTTATTACATATCCGGTAGTATCCATGATCTCACCACCTTTCTGAGCTAAGGAAAAGGTTTAGGGGAATTGAGAAAGCCTTATAGATCTACCTGCTGAATAATCAGCATCCATCGCCTGGTCTTCCCTGGTCCTTCCTTGGGTGAAGAAGGTGATTTGGTGCCGCTCGTGAATAATTTTTAAACCTTTGAAGCTGAGTTGAATTAATTATTATTATTATTATTATTATTATTATTATTATTATTATTGTTATTATTATTATTAAATGCTAAGCTACAACCCTAGTTGGAAAAGCAAGATGATATAAGCACAGGGGCCCCAACAGGGAAAATAGCCCTGTGATGAAAGGAAACAAGGAAAAATTAAATATTTTAAGAATAGGAACAACATCAAGATAAATATTTCCCATATAAACTATAAAAAATTTAACAAAACAAGAAGAGAAGTTAGACAGAATATTGTGCCCGAGTGTACCCTCAAGCAAGGGAACTCTAACCCAAGACAGTGGAAGACCTTGGTACAGAGGTTAAGGCACTACCGAAGACTAAAAAACAATGGTTTGATTTTGGAGTGTCCTTCTCCTAGAAAAGCTGGCTACCAGAGCTATAGAGTCTCTTCTACCCTACCCAAGAGGAAAGTAGCCACTGAACAATTACAGTGCTGTAGTTAACCCCTAGGGTGAAGAATTGTTTGGTAATCACAGTATTGTCAGGTGTATGAGGACAGAGGAGAATCTGTAAAGAATAGGCCAGACTATTCGGTGTATCTGTAGGCAAAGGGAAAGAACCGTAACCGGAGAGAAGGATCCAATGTAGTACTGTCTGGCCAGTTAAATGTCCCCATAACTCTCTAGTATCTCAACGGGTGGCTGGTGCCCTGTCCAACCTACTACCTAAAATTTGTCCTCATTTAATTCTTCCACAAACAAACTAACAACTTACGCATTCTGCAGAGAACCTTCTCGGTATGCCAACCATAACAAAACATTATTTACCCAAATCAGGAGCTCAGAAAAACAATCTGAATAAGCAAAGTAAATCAAAGGCCTTACAGCAGTGAGGGAATAAACAAATTTAGAGTTTCCAGTCGTCCTTGATATGAGCCGCAATACTCAAACACACAAAGTTGAACACTTTGCTTATCATTTCAATGGTTGCAACCTCTCTCTCTCTCTCTCTCTCTCTCTCTCTCTCTCTCTCTCTCTCTCTCTCTCTCTCTCTCTCTTCAAAGAGTCTAATTAATATTACTGATGAGAGAACATGCAGAAAGACGTCTGGAATCTCTGATGCTCCACACAGGCTTGTTTTGTAATAACGCGGATATAACTGTCCGTTGAAGCAGAAGCGCCAGTAAGTTGAATGGGAAAGGTGGAAAGAAAATTAGACCATTGGTTCAATTTCTCTTTGTAAATATTATGATTACAGATTAGATGCCTATAACAGCTGGGGAGACTAGTTCAATGGCCGCAGCTAGCCCAGAGCCAAAGAGATTATGGAAACGAATAAGAGGAAAAGATTGAAAATTATGACTTAAGGTACATGCATTATTACTATTATTACTATCTAAGTAACGATCCTTGCTGGAAATGCAGGAGGCTTGAAGCCCAAGGACTTCAACAAAGAAAGTAACCAAGTGAGGAAAGGAAATAAGAAAAGAGATAAGAGTAGTGTAGCTGAGTGTACCCTCAGCAAGAGAACTCTAACCCAAGATAGTGCAAGACTATGGTACAGAGTAGAGAACAATGATTTGATTCTAGTGTGCTCTTTTCCAATTAGAGCTGCTTACCATTGCTAAAGAGTCTGTTCTACCCTTAACAAGAGGAAAGTAGTGTGCGAGGTGCTTGTTAGGTACTAACAAAAATGCGAAATGAATGCAAGTGAGGTTTAATCAACAAGACAACGAGCTTGTATATAGATAGTTGAAAGCAAGAATGACACAAAATTCAAACAGTATAAAACATGCTATAACAAGCTTAGACAGGTTTCTATTATCAGTGTGTTGGAGAGCGAGAGATAAAAAGAGCAATAACGTTACTGTGTACGAGCGTGTATGAAACGTGCAGTATAGTATTCGGTGAACAATTACAATGTAATAGTTAACCCCTTGAGTGAAGAAGAACATTCCAAACCCTGCCAGGAAAGATAAAGAAACGCCAATGAAATGGGGAATATGGAAAGTTACTGATTTCCAGAGTTTCGTGACCCCGTCTCTCCCCTCTAAATGGCGCGTACAGCTAAATAATTGAAATCAGTAGTAACGTATATGTACTGATGATAAAGAAAAAGTAGTCACTTCCGTTTGATTTGGCTGGATACGAACATACAATTACCTTGTACGAAATTTCTTACGCTTTATGGAGCAAATAACGAGTATCTAGTTCAATATGTTTGAAAAACGAGGAAATTATCGCAGCTATGTAAATTATTCTAATTGAAAAAATGACAAACGAAATACTATTTATTAGAATGGAAATTCAACTGTGTATGCGAGTATGTCGAATTTAACGCATACTTGCATATGTATTTAGACATATGCACTGGTCCGTGAAATGGGCTTTCAGTGTGATCTAGCTGTTGTTTAATGCCGTATAATGGATTTTTTTTTTTTTTTTTTTTTTTTTAGGAAATGAAGAGTTTAGCCTGTTTTATTCTGTACCAGCAAGCAATACATGAATTATAACAGGTGGTTTAAAAAAATTATAAGCTTTTTCTATAACATATAATGAAGAGCGTCTGACTATATTATACATGTATATACTGTATATATGTATACTTACATACATATATTTAGCTATCCATCTATCTATCTATCTATCTATCTATCTATATATATATATATATATATATATATATATATATATATATATTTCCGGTCCTGCTCAGGCGTATAACTACTCTGTCTTTTCCCATTCCTTGGGAAGTTGAGAGGATACAGTTATACCCTGGTGAGAAGGGGATGTGTGCGTGCGTGTGTCAGCACATCTATCTGAATATCTAGCCGCCATTTTTGGTGGGTCACATACAATAGTTAACAATAAATAAATAAATAAATGATACGAAAAATAAAACTAGAAAAGTGTATTATGATGCTTCATATCTTTCAAGGGCTGAAAGGTCAGGCGTGAAAGTATGGCCTAACACCCTTTATACAGGACCTTTTTTCCATCTTCCTTGCTTCATCCTGAAAAGGATATAACCTCATTTAGATTCCCTAATGAAGTCTTCGAGAGACGAGGAAGAACCAGGCTACATCACGCAGGCCACACAATAGCTTGCAATAACAGGTCACACCACTCTACCTGCATCAAGGCCTAAATCTACAACCTGCTGTTTTCAGGTTATACTATAGTCAATTCTTTTTAGCGAGGCAGATTGGCACCGACTCGCAGGGGTGCCCTTTTAGCTCGGAAAATTTTCCTGATTGCTAATTGGTTGGACAAGATCATTCTAACCAATCAGATAGCAGGAAACTTTTCCGAGCTAAAAGGGCACCGCTGTGAGTCAGTGCAAATGCGCCTCATTAAAAAAAATTGAGTATAGTGCATTTATGGCCAGCCTATAGCCCTTAGCCTACATCACTATAGAAAATCTTTAACCAAACTCTAAAATTAAATTCTTTGCCATTTGCAAGACGTCAGTGCGAGCTAACAGACAGTCCTTCGGCACTTCCAAGTGATCAGTGTGATACAGAAGACAGTCCTTCAAGATGGCATGCTAAAAGTTGGGTGTGGTTAGCATCAGAAGGGACATGGCATGGACTATTTAGTAATGCGTACAGTGTACTGGGTAAGGTGTCCTAAGGG
>NC_090761.1:61744565-61762065 GCF_036898095.1 Palaemon carinicauda | reverse complement strand
TATGTATGTATATATATATATATATATATATATATATATATATATATATATATATATTATATTGCATTTATATACTGTATACGTAAATATATACATAGCCTATACATCATATTTATAATATACATACACACATTATATATATATATATATATATATATATATATATATATATATATATATATATATATATATATATATATATATATATATATATACAGTTCTCAGCACTATCGAACATTGGATATCTGAAAAGCAAACCAAGTAATGAAAACATTAGGCCTATCTTTTTTTGTTTTGTTAAACAAAGCTGGCTTTTCAGGCTACGAGATGAGTTTACGTTGTTAATTATTAAATCACAGATTTAAAATATTTCACGTTATGCAGAACGAAACTGAAAATGGGTTTTCGACTGAAACACACAATTTTTATATATAATGTTTAATATTCTTTTTTATCACAGAACAGGGAGCATTGATGATGTGTTTTATATGGAAATAGTTTTCATTATTTCCGGCTTTCGAGTATTCACTGTTATAATTACTATGGGCGTACAATGTCAGAAAATTCGAGTAAAATTATGGATTTTTTTATGGTTTTTTTCAAGGTAAATAATACGAGTAAAGGAGATTTGCTAATTTAAAAAAAAAATGGTTCTTCCAAGACAAATAATACGAATAAAGGAGATTTCCTAATAAAATAAAATGCATTGTTTTTCCAAGGCAAAATAATACGATTAAAGAAGATATACTAATTAAAAAAAAATGCATTCTTTTTCCAAGGTAAATAATACGAGTAAAGAAGATTTACTAACTAAAAAAAACACCTTGTTTTTCCAGGGCAAATAACACGAGTAAAGAATATTTACTAATTAAAAAAAAAAGAAAAAAAAAAGGGTTTTTCCAAGGCAAATAATACGAGTAAAGGAGATCTATTAATAAAAAAACAATGGATTTTTGCCAGATTTTCAAGGTAAATAATACGAGTAAAGGAGATTTACTAATTAAAAAAGCATTGTTTTTCCCAGGTAAATAATACGAGTAATGGAGATTTAATAATTAAAAAAATATGTTTTTTTTTTCCAAGGGAAATAATACGAGTAATGGAGATTTAATAATTAAAAAAATATGTTTTTTTTTCCCAAGGGAAATAATACGAGTAATGGAGATTTAATAAAAAAAAAAAATTTCCAAGGAAAATAATACGAGTAATGGAGATTTAATAATTTTAAAAAATGTTTTTTTCCAAGGGAAATAATACGAGTAATGGAGATTTACTAATAAAAAAAAGTTTTTTTTCCAAGGCAAATAATACGGGTAAAGGAGATTTATCAATTAAAAAATAATTGATTTTTGCCAGATTTTCAAGGTATATAGTACGAGTAAAGAAGATTTATCAATTAAAAAATAGTTGATTTTTGCCAGTAAAGGAGATTTACTAATAAAAAAATATTGATTTTTCAATTTTCTAAAGTAAATAATACGAGTGAAGAAGATTTACTAATTAAAAAATGCATTGTTTTTCTTTTCAAGGTAAATAATACGCATAAAGAAAATCTAATAACTAAAAAAATATTGATTATTTTTGCATTGTTTTTCAAGGTAAATGAGATTTACTAGTTAAAAAATATTGATTTTTTTTTTTGCTTTGTTTTAGAAGGTAAATAAAATCTGAATTCACCAGTTTTATTACAAAATCTGTTCTCTTTTGTACTACTGAATTCTCGAATAATTCCATTAACACTTACGATATCTTATTTATAATAACGGACTCTCACTTATTGTTCATCACAACATAAACATTAGTAAATTAGACAGCCATTGATGGATACAATTCGGTAAATTGTGAAGAAATATTCTTCGTATCTCAAACAAACTCAAATGTGATTGACATTAACCTTATATACAAATAAATATCAACAAATCATTTACTGCGGATTCGATAAAAAAGATACAAAAATATGTATTTGACAGATGGTTAATTAACAATTTTTTGAGTTTGAATAACTTACCACGCTAAATAACATAAACGTCATTTAACTTATATGAATTTGACATTGATAGTTGTATTTTGAAATCAGGCAACTAACGAAATGATAGATATTTTATTTAATAATTGCTTTTTTTGCCGTTTTCCAACATTCAATCATAGCTGCAATAATGATAAGAGAGAAAGTTATGAATGTATAAAATGTGCAATTTGGTCATTTTGATATAGTACATAAAAATAAATAAACACATTATTTCTTATATTGTATGTTGTAAAATATTATAAGTACGCATACAGTTTGGGGTATAATGATTACTAAATATAAAATCAACCTTGCTTTGACTTATGTAGTTTTCACATGAAAAATATATAATAATACAGAAGACTGTGACTTCTATGTACTAAAATTTATCTTGTTTTATACGGAAACAAAACTAAAATTCGTGATTTTTATACGGACACAAAACTAAAATTAATCTTGTCTTATACGGACACAGAACTAAAATTAACAATGGTTATACGGAAACAGAACGAAAAATTCATCCCGTCTTATACGAACAAAAAATTAAATTTATTTAACCCTGTCTCACACTGACACAAAATTAATCAAAATTCATTCATTGATTTTCGTTCGATGGAAAAGTAATTCTATTTTTGCTTGTTTTGCCCATTTGAGACCAGTTTGGAATGTATCTTAGCAGTGACTTCAGTGTTGCTTTGGAGGTTTCGTTTCTTGGTTCTGACACTCAAAACATTACGACAAAAATCCACAGAAGAGCAAAAAAAAAAAAAAAAAAAAAAAAAAAAAAAAAAAAAAAAAAAAAAAACGAATTGGGCAACAACAACATATACTGTAATCAGACTATAGATGGTTTATAGAAATGGGTTAACACATTATTATAATTAGTTTCGTTATTATTCTTCTTTCTTCCATCGTTATCCTTACAATAGGGGGTCGGTTGCCTGATGCGCCCTCTCAAATGCCTTCAAGCATATGGTTAGGAAGGAAGACGACATTTGGATTGTATTTTCACTTTCACAACTACTCTATGAACTGAAATGAAGTCAGCAGTCAGCTAATGTGCCACTGAGACTACCAAGTGTTTAAAATTTGATTTAAAAATTGACCTTTCTTCAAGTGGATTCTCTCTTCCTTACTTTCTTGTTCCTGTTTTCATTGTAGCATTCTTACTTTCTTCCTACTTCACAGTTAATTTTTCATTGTAGCAAAGACATGTCCGTGCACAAATCCACTTTAATTTGTAACAAAAACTTAAGATCTTACTCTCACTCTCTACATTCTTCGTCTCGTAGCAAAATTGTCGCGGTACAAATCAGACATTTGATTCAACTAGTATTATAAACTGTATAAAAAACGTCGAGAATAAAGTACAGTGGCTTAAGAAAGTCCTCCAACGTACAGAAAACGCTGCCTTCAGGGACCAGACACGCAATAACATACGCGTATGAAACACGACGTATCAAGCGTCCGCGTCTGAATATCATACCGAACTCTCCCTTTTATTCAAGAGAGGAGTTGTAGGTGTGTCTTCTTCCCTCGTCACCGATTGCGAAGATTCTTTCCTATAAGCTGCCCTTTTCCTCTTGACGGTCTGGTACTCTATGGGGGGTGGTAAGCTTCCCCCCTCGACGTCCGGGAAGGGCTGGCTATGAGGGTCGTGCCCTTCGAAACTCTGCGGGGGGAGTGGCGGGTGATGGTGCTGGATATGGTGTCCTTCTAGAGGGGGTCTTGCTACCGCTGAAGTAATCGGTAACTGGCGATCCCGTGATGAACTGTGCAGATCAGAATGAGTGTGGTGATGATGGTGATGTAGGCGGACGTCCTGACGAGGGGAGTAAGCTGAGGATTGGGAAGGGATGTAAGCCTCAGAGAAGCCCTCCTGCAGCAGTGGTACTGTAACCGATGAAGACGTTGGAGGGGGCACGGGGTGGACGTCTCCCCGTATGTGATGAGGATTTACCTGAGGAAGGAAGGGAGGAATGGTTACAGTTTTACTGAGAAATTACATAAGATATAGGTAGATGATAATACAATACATCTAGATACAGCTATATTATCATAAAATACACCTAGGTAAAGCTAGATGATCATAAAATATATCTAGATACAGCTAGATGACAATAAAATACATCTAGATAATAACAGAATATATTAGATACACCCATATGATGATAAATTATTTCTAGATACAGGTAGATGATGATAAAATACATTAGGTATAGCTAGATACTGTAATGTTAAAATACATTTAATGTATACTGGATCTTGCAATATGTTAATCAAATACACCAGATATACCACCACTGTTTTTGAGGAGGATATTATGAATAGTGGTAGTAAAATTATCAGTTATATTCTTTTTTTTTTTAGACATAATAAATTAATTAAGCAACTTTTCAAATGATGTAATTCTACAAATAAAGTAAAAATGATATTAAATCTACTAATTTCTAAATAATTTTGAACCTTCTCATTTCATGAATGGTAAATCCTAGGTATTACAATATTGCATCATATCCAACAAAAATATATCAAAAGAAATGTTGATCAATCAACGAAAAAGGAAGAGTATTGATGTTAATCTCGACATGATCCCCTTTATTAGGTGGAAATACCATTTTAATGACTAAGTGCCTGAAATAATGGGCAAAAACGATTCAGTATAAGTTATTTTTTTTTATTCTTTTAGCATTTTACCTATGTTCTTATTACCAAAGACCCTTATTTTATGTTTGAGAATCATTAATCACAATATGATATGATTATGTACGCAAGCTTTTATTCCATAAATATATAAATCTCAAGCATCAGATCACTTAAGAGTTGTGCTTATGTATAATCTGTATCATTGTAAGATCCCCAGTGGATTTAATACCTTTCAATATTCAGCTCAAGATCTTAATTTATTAAGCAAAGATGATTGTGTACTATAATCAATAATTCTATAATTTTTGTGGGAAAAAAAAATAGTCAAGTAAGTAACAATCCAAATCAAATTCACTTGAGGCCTACCATGGAATGTATGAGTGTTGTGGTTGATGACGTAGGATATTGGTAACAATCAGGTGGAAGAAGTGTGGCAGCAGGAATTGAAGGATCTGAGTCGGGTCCTCTAAACCCCTCCTGAAGGGGAATCACATCTGGCTCCGCGTCACTCTCAGATTCCACCTGGAAAATCCGGCCCTAAAGTTTAAAGACAGTCTACGAGCAGCGGAAGAAAGGGACATGCCAAAGTAAATAATAAAAGCACAGGCAAAGCGCATAATGCTTAATCTTAAACATTGATTCTTTGTATATCATTATCCCCTATGACCAAACTATTTGATTCTCTTTAGTACTGACCTACATATTGGACTGTTGTTCTATTGGATTATAATAGCCCTGATGAAAGCCATGAATAAGAGGCTGAAACAGCTGTTGCAGCGGGAAAAGGGAGAAAAAAAATCGTCTTTTCCTTCAGAAGTTTGCCTTTGAGGATGAGAAAAGTTATAGGAATTCATTGAAATGTTGTCTTGAAAAATAGACGCAACAACAGCATTCGACATGAACTCCACACTAGAAAGACGGGCTCAAAAGTCTATACGTATGTATATACCCATATATACATACATACATATATATATATATATATATATACATATATATATATTATATGTATGCATATATACAGTATATATATATGTATATAATATATATATATGTATATATATATATATATATATATACAAATATATATATATATATATACATATATACATACACACACACACACACACACATATATATATATATATATATATATATATGCATATATAAAGTATATATAGTATATATATAATATATATATAAATATATATATATACACACACACACATATATATATATATATATATATATATATATATATATATATATATATATATATATAAACATATGTGTGTTGGGGGGGGCGTGTATATGTGCTTGTTTGATACAACTACAAAATAAAATACTTAGGAAATGTAGCAGTACCACAAATTGAAAAAAAAAAAAACCCAATAACTATGAACTACATAATTGGATAGGGAAAATTTAATCATATTTTGACTACTCTGAAACCTGGCAAGGATAGATAAAATAAGCTAGATTTAAATTGCTTATTCAAAACAAGCGCTTTTGAATATCATGCTTCCTTTTAATAACTAAACTTACATGAAAATCTTTACTAAATACGAACCGAAAAGCAAGTTTATTTAGCTTTAGTGTGTTTATAAAATCTGTTTAAGACTAAAATATATACATGCATAATGCATACATATATAGATACGTACCCATGTATATACTGTAGATAAAAATATTCAAACAAATACACACATATGTATACACACACACACACACATATATATATATATATATATATATATATATATATATATATATATATATACATATATATATATCTATATATATTGTGCGTGTGATTATGTGTATATAAAAATTTATTTTGAAATAGATGATTTCGTAGATAGATAGGGATATATATATATATATATATATATATATCTAACTATATATATATATACATATATATATATATATATATATATATATATTATATATATAGGTAGATATATAAGATAAACAGAACAGAGAGAGAGAGAGAGAGAGAGAGAGAGAGAGAGAGAGAGAGAGAGAGAGAGAGAGAGAGTAGAATGTACATACAATCACAGATAATGGATGTATTAACCAAGGTCTATAGAGTATAGACCTTGGTATTTACCAGCGAGCACTTCCACCTAATCCCCAGCACCGAATGAAAAAGTTACCTGAAGGTCTCTCTCCGAGCAGGATGTCGTCTGCTTGGGCGTCATGCTAGGCGATTTACTCCCGGCTTTGCTGAGCTCTGAGCCAGTGAGCGATGAGCAGGAGGGAGGGTTCCTTGGTCTTCGAGTACGGAAGACGATGAGCAAAATGAGCACGATGATGACTAGGATGAGTCCAGCGCCCACTCCGAGGGCGGCCGGGATGAGGCTCGGGAGGGAAATGTTGTCCAGGTATTTGTTGCCGAAGACGAAAGATCCTCCATCGGCAGGAGTCTTCCCGCCGTCTCTCACCTCGGCTTCTGATGGACCGTCTGCATTGGTTAAGGAGGTGATCGAGAATAAGGTTTAAAAAAGTTTAAAGGCCGCTCATGAATGGCGGGGGGCAAGGGACAGTGACATTTCCCTGGTTAGCAGGACAATGTCCTAGAGACCGATCATGAAATCAGTTCCCAAGCCCCCTCTCCCTCCAAGATAGGACTAGGGAGGACTAGGCAATGGCTGCTATTGACTCAACAGGTAGACCTACAGGCTCCCACAAACCCCCCATCCTTAGCTCATAAGGATGGTGAAGTTGCAGATATGTTTAGAATTAATTGTGATTAGTAGAACATAATTATATGAAGATTATTATGTTAATAATAAATATTTTACCATTATTTGTACTTGTGACAAATTTCAGTCTTCCTGAAAAATATGCTGGCAAAAGTATCAGTTATTTTACGAAAACCAGTTTACCTCTTTATTGGTGCTCTAAATAAAGATACGTGGAAAAGGATAACTTTTATATATATATATATATATATATATATATATATATATATATATATATATATATATATATATATATATATATATATATATCTATATTTTTTTTTGGGGGGGGGTTAAAGTCAAATTACCATATCTAAAAATACTAAAAAAACTATAATTAAAAGGAGGACCAACCATGCAGTTGATAGATGAAGTTGGCTGTTCCAACACTGGAAATTGTGAGAAGAGTTGGAGAGCTGTGTCCCTTATCATTGACGGCAGTTATGTACAGGTTGTATCTTTGCTTTGGTTTTAACCCATCCACCTGTGGAGATGAAATAGCAGCTGTTGAAAAATTGTCGTAAAAAAAAAAAAAAAAAAAAAAAAAAAAAACGGTAAAAAGCCTGGAATAAATGTTGCCAGGCATTTTTCGTTTTAAAAACGGATATATTGATGTAAAGGAGTGATATTACGGTCACTATCCCGTAAAAGATGATAAAAAAAGCAGGGTCAAAATTACGGTCGTCTGTATTTACTGAAATACAGCTGAGAACAGTATATTTTTACGGATGATTTTCGATTAAAATTAGTTTTTTTTCTTACTTTTATTTTAGTAGTCTAATGTAAATCTTTATTTCTGAAACACCTGGACTGCAATCTCTCTTGTTTTAATTTCAAAAGCCAACCAAAAATCTGTATTTTTTTTCAAATACCACTTTTTCTAGTTTCCGTTTATGATCAAGAATATATTGTCATTGTCAATTTCATGGAAATTAAAAACAATCCCAGCAACCATTTTATATCAGTTGTTGCATTCTGTGCAACATTTGCACGCTTATCTTTTTTTTTAATATTGAATTCTTTTTTTTTTAATAAAATCTTCCATACATGTTTTTCTTTTCTTAATTCCCAGCCCATCTTTTTTTCTAGTAATTAATGATTTTTTTTTTTCAAATACAATCCTATATATTTCTTTTTTTTCTAGTCAATTTAATTATTCAATTCTGTTTAAGAATTCCAATTACCTTCGACTTGATATTGAAAAGTTGAATAGACAATATTGCCACATTTTCAAAAGGAAAATATGTATTCAATTTCGAGGTTGCTAGTTTTCATTTCAGTAGAACAAACTTCAAGTACAATTCATATGCAACGGTTATAAATATTACTCGAATTTGCAGTAATTTACTTTCAATTTCGCTTCTCAATAGTAGTAAATGAAATACAACTGTTTTCGTTTGTTATTATTATTATTATTATTATTATTATTATTATTATTATTATTATTATTATTACCACCTAAGCTAAAACCCTAGTTGGAAAGGCAGAATGCTATAAGCCCTAGGGCTCTAGCATAAAAAAATAGCCCCGTGAGGAAAGGAAATAAGGAAATAAATATAATACAAGAGAAGTAAAGAACAACGATTAACAGTCTGCTTTCATCTTTCTCTTTTTTTTGGTTATTGGAGGTGAATTTTTCTGTCCATTTTTACAGGAACATTATTTCATCTTAGAGAGTCTTACAGAGGCTATCAATCCATCTCTCCTCTTATTCAGTATATAACATCTTTAACGAGATAATTATATTGAGTAAGAAATGTCATGGAAGTGAAATTATGAAAATTCTAATAGATTGTAAAATGGAAATGGAGCGGTAATACTAAAGAGTAAAAATGCGAGAAATATCTAATTACCTCCGCCAACGAAGTTGGAAGGAAGATGTTTTAAATCCTGTTTGTGTGTATGTAATTTGTGTGTGTTTGTTTGTGACCAGCTTCCTGGCCACAATTTTAATCGTAGAAAAATGAATCTTGCAGGGCTTAATTATGTAAAAAGCTGGGAATGATTTAATTTTGGAAGGTCACGTCAAAGGTAAGGTCACGGTCAAGCAAAATGTCCAATTCACGTAATCAGCCATAAGTTTGGACATCGTTGTCACAGAGTCTTCAAACTTGGTTCATATATGAGTGTATGAAAATTAACGCCAATTAATACATGTTAAGGTCAAAAGTCGAGGTCAAGGTCGAGCAAAATGTCGAGAAATAAGCTGCCGCGGTGGAGGTCTGCGCTCGTACTGAGTGCCCCTCTATTTTAAACAGAAATAACTACAATTGCGTATGACAACCAATAATAAAAGACTGGAATAAAGGGTTTGCTAAACTTAACTGCTTTGAAAATCTTATTACGGAGAAAAAAAAGAAAAAAAAGGTTGCTCTAAATAATCCCCCCCCCCAAAAAAAAAACTGAACGTTCGCGGTTTTTTTTTTCTTTCTTTTTTTACATACAGTACAATACTTGTTCAATCCATTTGTGAAATTAAAAGCGTAAAAACATTCATATTTATTTCAGCAAAGATTATACTAGTAAGATCTCTTTTTTTTTTTCTCTCCCTGGTCAGTATGAATATCCATATTATTATAATGGTAATACTATTCATGAAGTTTAGAACAAGCTTCCGGAACACATAATGCAATCCTTGTAAGAAATGCAAATGGGCATAGGCCTATAGGCCTAGACAACGATCATATATCTTTTGGGAATCCTGGTAGATGGGGAACTAATTGAACATTACGCCTAATTGTTCTTATGAAAAAGTGCTTAACTGTGGAAACAGCATTTCACTACAGAATTTTTCTATTTCTTGATATTAAGATAAATTCTCAACTTTAATTCTCGTTATTCTTATTCGTTGAGTATAATTCCTTACCTGTGGAAATACCATCTGACTTCGGAATTTTTTCTATATCTTAATATTAAGATGAATTCTCAACTTTAATTCCCGTTTTTCTTATTCGTTAAGTATAATTCCTTACCTGTGGAAATACTGACTTCGGAATTTTTTCTATATCTTGATATTAAGATAAATTCTCAACTTTAATTGATTGATTGCTTTAAAGTTTTCAACTTTAATTCCCGTTATTCTTATTCGTTAAGTATAATTCCTTACCTGTGGAAATACCATCTGACTTCGGAATTTTTTCTATATCTTAATGTTAAGAAGAATTCTCAACTTTATTTCATATTTTCATATTTGTGAAGAATAATTTCTGATCTGTGGAATTACCATATGACTTCGGAATTTTTTCTATATCTTAATTTTAAGATAAATTCTCAACTTTATTTCTTATTTTCATATTCGTTAAGTATAATTCCTTAACTGTGGAAATACCATCTGACAACAGAATTTTTTCTATCTTAATATTAAGATGAATTCTCAACTTTATTTCATATTTTCATATTTGTGAAGAATAATTTCTGATCTGTGGAATTACCATATGACTTCGGAATTTTTTCTATATCTTAATTTTAAGATAAATTCTCAACTTTATTTCATATTTGTGAAGTATAACATATTTGTTAATTCAAAAGATTTTCAACCTTACTATTTCCGAAATGAATAAGAGCTGAGATTTTTTGTTTGATTCAATAGACATCAGACTGAAAGAAATATTCCTTCTGTATATGAATATACATTCTTACTGGGGAGCCTTTCTGGAGGAAATAATGTTTTAAGGAAGTAAAATTCATACTTATACATTTCATGCTCCATTGTGTTCATATACATTTCCAGAAGAATTTATAATTTTCTAATTTGTCACAGAACGAGTTTCAAACCTTTCTAATAATATGCTGATGAAAATGCTATAATTATTTACTGGGCACCAAATTGCCTCTTTATTAGAGCTCTAATTAACGATACAGTTAGGTTCATTAGTAATGAAGTACGTAATGAAGTCAATTAATTAAAAAAAGAATTCACGTACTCAAGGTCAACCGGTTAAGCCGGCTCTTCAAACCAATCGATCAATCATAGAATGTTCGATTCTCTACCTATAGTAAATTACATTATAGCATTCTGATTTTCCAACTTGGGTTGTAGCTTAGCAAATAGATGATGATAATAATAATAATAATAATAATAAGAATGATAATAATAATAATAAGGTTGTAGCTTAGCAAGTAATAATAATAATAATAATAATAATAATAATAATAATAATATTATTACTATCATTATTATTACTTGCTAAGCTACAACCCTGGTTGGAAATCACGATGTTATATGTCCAGGGGCTCCAACAGGGAAAATAGCCCAGTGAGGAAAGGAAACAAGGAAATAAGAGAAGTAATTAACAATCTAAATAAAATATTTCAAGTACAGTAACAACATTAAAATAACTATTTCCTATATAATCTATAAAAACTTTAACAAAAGAAGAGCAAGTGAAATAAGATAGAATAGTGTGCCCGAGTGTACCCTCAAAAAGGAGAACTCTAATCCAAGACATTAAACACCATGGTACAGAGGCTATAGCACAATCTAAGGCCAGAGAACAATGGTTTGATAATAATAATAATAATAATAATAATAATAATAATAATAATAATAATAATAATAATAATTTCTTTAAAACCAAGCTTCTGGGCTAAGAAACCCAGTCTTTAATATTTCACAAATCAATTCTCAATTTACCTAAAAATTCTAAATCTAACTTATTTTCCGACTCGATCGGCAATCATTATCTAGCGTCTCATTTGTTTCTGGGATCATCAGTATGGCATTCGTAAGGCAGCATCTCATAAAAACCTTCTGTTGTTATTTTCTGATATTTGAACCTTTCTGATTGGGGGGTGGGGGGGGGGGTGGGGGGGATGGGGGGGGGGGCAAATACATATCTTTCATAACTTACCTGAAAATGATTTCTAGCTTTTTGTTTTAATTGTATTATATTGCCAATTCTACCCCTTCTGTAGTGATGCTACATATGGTGCCTTTCCTCTTGTTTTCTCTTTTTATCCAATTTTTTGATATCTTAAAACAGGCTAATAATATATATCAGTATACGCGAATATCAACCGCAATAATATCTAATACCTAATTCTACCTTGGGATTATATATCCACTGGAATTCATTTAATGTAACAGCTTCTGGCTGGGCAGAGATTCGAACTCTTACCACTAAGCCGAAACCATGCCTGCGAGGACTCTATGAAGAAATCACAGCAACCAATTATAGAAATAATAGCAATTTCCTATGTCTGACCGTTTTCTAAAATATCCCCGGAATAAGCCTGTAGAAAATAACCTTATCATGAAAGATAATGTTTAGGTACTTTCAATTACTAAAAGTAGGTCTAAATGTATGAAGATACAAATGAAAAATCTACAGTTTCTTTTATATAAGAGAGAATCAACGTTCCGGTGCAAGAGCCCGTGTCGCACATAAGGTTGGAAATCTAAAAAACAACGAAAGAACTCTCCTCTCTTCTTGCTAGTTAATCGAGTCCAGTGATTCTATAGTAGTTATTAAGTTTCTTTGTCGCCTCTCCCATCCAGTTATTCTATTTTCATTTAAGGAAATGTAACAATTCTAGCGATTAGGTTACTCAAAATTTGCATTGAAATTTTTTTAATAACAATTGCTACAACAATTATTTAGTAATCACGTTTACACATCATAACTTCTTTCCTACTGTCTTAATAACTAAAGATTAATGATTCCCACATTCATCTTTATTTAGATTATAGTTCTCACGTTAGGCTTCGTATTTCACGCCTCTCTCTCTCTCTCTCTCTCTCTCTCTCTCTCTCTCTCTCTCTCTCTCTCTCAAGTATTACTTTATGTTCAGATTTTTAGGTAATAAAAACTATATAGAAATCTTATCGTATGATATAACAAATAGATATTACATTCAATTATTATTAGTTTAGACAAAATTTCTTTGGAGTAATACTAGTCAATTATTCAAATTCTCTCTCTCTCTCTCTCTCTCTCTCTCTCTCTCTCTCTCTCTCTCTCTCTCTCTCTCTCAAGTACTACTTCATTCTCAATCATGTTCAGATTTTTTAGATAATAAAGACTTTATTGAAATTTTACCGTATGTTATAACAAATACAATATAAAATTTTATCAATTCAATCAAAATTTCTTAGCAGTAATAGTAGGCATTTATTCAAAATCTCTCTCTCTCTCTCTCTCTCTCTCTCTCTCTCTCTCTCTCTCTCTCTCTCATCCAGACCTACATTACCTAAACCCTGCCGGCTTGCAAATAAATAAGCACCTGTCACATACTCCTCACTTTTGTAAGCTATTAATCTTTCTGGGTAAGAAAGCCTCATTCATAAGGATGAGTGGTCGGAGCAGCTATTATTCAACATCCGTCCGCTGAATCCAGGAGGATTAAGTCTATTTAGGATAGCCAAGCTCACGCTGAATAATACAACCTTCCGAAACACATCAATGATATCTCAGCGTAGTTTGATAATGACGTCTCACTGCATGCCATCCTATCTCGCACATTTCGTTCTCCAGCGACTCTGTTGAATTTCGTGAAGGTGCAGAGATGACATACAAAATAATCCTCCAGGAAACTACGTGGACAATTTATAAATAGCAATTTGCTTACTTTTACGGTTAAAGGTAGTCGGTTGGCCAAGACACCAGCCACCTGTTGAGATACTAGCGCTAGAGAGTTCCAGGGTCCTTTGACTGGTCAGATAGTACATTGGACCCCTCTTTGGTTACGGCTCATTTTTTTTTTTTGCCTACACATACACCAAATAGTCTGGCGTATTCTTTACACATTCTTCTCTTTCCTCATATACCTGACAACACTAAGATAATCGGAAAATTCTTCACTCAAGGCCTTAACTAATGCAGTGTTATTTTTCAGTGGCTACTTTCCACTTGGAAAGGGTAGAAGAGACTCTTTAGCTATGGTAAACAATTCTTCAAGGAGAAGGACACTCCAAAATCAAATCATAGTTTCTTTAGCTTTGGGTAGTGCCATAGCCTCTGTACCATGGTCTTCCACTGTTTCGGGTTACAGTTCTCATGCTTGAGGGTACACTCAAACACAATTCTAGCTGTTTGTCTATTTCTTTGACTCATTGGGCTATTTTCCCTATTAAAGTCATTGGGCTTATATCTGCTTGCTTTTGCATTTAAGGTGGTAGTTCAGCTAATAATAATAATAATAATAATAATAATAATAATAATAATAAAATATAATAATAATAATAATAATAATAATAATAATAATAATAATAATAATAATACCTTCGAACTCACATTATTTCCATTCCACCCTGAATAAAAAAACTCTTGGATAACAGCTTTACTTACCTGAAAAACTGAAGTACTCGAAGTTACATTAATGGTGTGTTTACCATTATGGAGTCGCGCTTGCAAAATGAAAGACTGCTTAAGGCCTCCGCTATTTCCTGGCATACAAGAAATCCTCACAGAAGTCCTCAACCTCTGAGTTACAGTGCAGTTCCCTGGGGGTTCCGGTTTGCCTTTGGGTTTGGAAGAGAGAAAGAATATTACCATACCTTTGAGAACGGGATTTTCGTCTTTATGGAAATCACCAGCATCGCCCTTCTACACACACACACTGAAGGAGTGAATTCTGCCAGGTCTAGTGACAAAGTTTTTTTTTTTTTTTTTAGAGTTGCACTTCAAGTCTCTTCGTCCGCACCATTGATTAGTTTCCTGGCTATTCTCATATGTAAAATTATCGATGTAAAAGACAAACTAGAATGGCTAAGAAGCTGAAATAAGGCCTGAATATCATTATAAGGTTTTATATACCTTGCATTATTTCAAACACTGGCATACACACATTTCACATGTACATATTAATATATACATACAAATACACATATGTTTTTAGATATTTCTCCTAATAACGAATAGGTATTAATGATAAAAAAATGACAGTTGATGACCTATTCATCTTTTAAAGGTTATAGGTGTCTGGTTTCAGGTTCACCAGAATGGATGCTCACCAGAATGTCAGCCATGCAAGCCCAACCACCACTGTGATGCCCAACCACAACAGTGGCTTACCCAGTAAACAGCTTAAAATCATGGTTCCGGGCTGGGATCGATCTGCCGCCATGCGAATGCACAGACAAACATCAATCAATCATACATGTCACTACTTTATTAGCCAGGAGGTTAGCTAATATAGTGGTAACTGAATCTTTTAAGAAATCCCTGAGCAGTAAAAGATCCAGTAGCATTGGACTAAAAAGGCTTATCAAAAGGTAGAACCCGTATAAACACTGCACTATTCAACCCTATCTTGTCTGCACTCATGTACGTCTTTAACAGCAGTGCCCTTTCTTTCGAATGTATTTTTCGATCCATATATGCAACGGCCTCTAGTCCTTTTCTCGTTCTATCTTATGGCATATCCGAATAAAATATTGTTTTCATCAAGCTGTTATCATGCATTCTTTCTACAAGACCGGACCATCTCAAAATAATCTGAATCAATTTAGTACCGGTGTACATATATGTGTGTATGTTTGTGTGCCTGTGTATGTGTGTGAGAGAGTTGGTACCAAAATCACCAAAGACAATAAAAGGCCGTCTTACCTGCAGGAATGATATGATAGAGACACGGCTCCTGCTGAGACCCTATTTCGTTTGAGGCCCAGCACAGGAGCGTCCCGTAATCCAGAGAAGTCATAGGGGTGTAGGTGATGACACTATGGCTATTGGTGGAGGTGTACCGCCCCTGGGGGACGTCTATAGTATCCGCCGTGTTATTGAAGGTCCACTGGAAAGTTGCTTCCAGCGGGTTGGCCTCCACTTCGCAGGTCACTTCGGCGTCTTCGTAGCGTCCAACGGCGTATGTTGTTACTTGGCCTGGTAGACAAACGGGGGCATCTGTGGGGGTACATAGGACCTGGTGATTTATCTGTTTTGGTGTAATCTGGTGTAGGAGAAATATGTAATATATTTTTTAGGTATTGGAGTTAGAAGGAGAAATCTGGTTGTTTTATCTTCTTTGATAATCTGGTGTGGAATTCATATGTAAGAATACAGTATACTGTACATTAGGAATCATATATATATACATATATATATATATATATAATCTATATATAAATATATATATACATATATATATATATATATATATATATACACATATATACATACATACATATATATATATATATATATATATATATATATATATATATATATATATGCATATATATACATACACACACACACACATATATATATATATATATATATATATATATATATATATATATATATATATATATATATATATATATATATATATATATGTATGTATAAGAAAATTACAGAATATAGATTAGTAACTGTATATTAAAGATTAATGCCAAAAATTAACAATGATTCAACATAAAACTGGAATAAAGTGACTAAAGGTGATATCTAATCAAAGAATATAATAAAAAAATAGTTTTAAAATATGAATAAAGTGCGGAGAGGTTATATAATAATGAAAGAGTAAAAGCAAAAATGAGGTCTATATTTAAAATTATTTAAATAAAGGGATTAATTGATACCCAATTATAAAATTAATATCAACATTAGCTTTATATGTAAAATATTCATATACTTTTACATAGAAGTATAAGTTATATAACTACTGAGAACACTTGAAAATCTTTAGATAAAATACCATCTCATATTTCTGAAATGACAATGAGTACATAAATGTCTGTAATTACTGAACCAATCGTTATGTACATGCATACATATACACATTTTTTCATGTGCATATATATATGTATATATATATATTTATATATGTGTGTATATATATATATATATATATATATGTATATATATATATATATATATAGATATATAATAAATATATATACATATATATATATATACTGTATATATATATATATATATATATATATATATATATATAT
The DNA here is from genome assembly GCF_036898095.1 of Palaemon carinicauda. Lineage (NCBI taxonomy): Eukaryota > Metazoa > Arthropoda > Malacostraca > Decapoda > Palaemonidae > Palaemon > Palaemon carinicauda. The sequence goes on along the minus strand of NC_090761.1, from coordinate 61,744,766 downwards.
ATATATATATATATATGTATATATATATCTGTGTATGTAAACCTACTCACCTGAAGTGTATCTTTTACTGATGAGTTTACTTTCAGTCGTCTTCCAAAAAGTCACGTATAAGATTGAATCTTTCCTTTGTTTCTTGTGCTGATGAACTCTTCATAAAGATTTATGCTCTATCTATCTATCTATCTATCTGCCTACCTATCT
>NC_090761.1:61734565-61737065 GCF_036898095.1 Palaemon carinicauda | reverse complement strand
AATACATAACATATAAAAAATATAAAAAAAAACTTACGTTCAGCTTCCAGGAGACTTGGGTCACCCTCGGATTAGCTTTGATGACACACTCGAAGTAGACGTCATCTCCTTCCTTGATATTCGCAGAATCTAAGGAGGAGCCGAAAGTTGCTGATGCCATAGGTATGTCTGAGGAGGGAAAGAGGGAAAGGCTTTTGACTACATAGTGATGGTTAATAATAATAATAATAATAATAATAATAATAATATTATTACCACAATAATAATAATAATAATAATGACGATAATAATAATAACAATAATAATAATAATAATAATAATGATAATAATAATTATAGCAATAATAATAATTCAATAATAATAGTCTCCCCTATATAATCAAGAGTGTCTGGCTATATTTATATATATTTATATATATATACATATATATATATATATATATATATATATATATATATATATATATATATACACATATGTATATATATATATATATATATATATATATATATATATATATATATATACAGTATATATATGTTGCTAGGAAAGGGGGAAGGGGTGGAGGAGTTGAATATATGTGTGTATATGTATCTAAATATTGAGCCTTTATTTTTGACGAGTTGCGTACAAAAAAAAAAAAATAATAATAATAAAGCTCCTTCAGCCAAGATTAATTAATTGATTGCATTAGGTGTGCTGAAAAAGTAATCATCTTTCCATGTTCTTCTGACAATTTCCTTTCTTACAAATGAAAGATTAACAACTCTGTTTCCAATATTCATTAGAAAGTTATCCAGCGCCATTTCCAACACAGTGAAAAAAGAGGATTAATTCTGGGATTAAAATAAATACAGTAATGGACAGATACCAAACGTCTGAATCATTTTGGTTATTAGTTCCATGATTTTGTCACTGGATACGACTGTTGCTGCTGTTGCATCCTGGTGGTAGGTCACGGAACTACCTGAGAGTCTTTTGCTGTTGTTGCACCCTGGTGGTATGTTACGGAACTAACTTGGAGATTTTTTATTATTAAAAGGAGAATAACTAGTTCAATGAGTCTAGCTCGATTCTTAAAGAGCTGGTCAGATTAACTTTAGGAATAAGTAATATTTATTTTAATGCGAAAAGATAAATAATTAGAATTATAGTAAATATAAGGTGGTAAAATGTAAATGATGAATTAAAAGCTAAGATAAATATAAATTTATATCTTATCAAAGGATTCTGAGGTTTCTTAAAGATTAAAATCTTCAAAACAGATAAATTCTCTGATAAAAGGTTAATAAATCTTTTCTCCCCAAAACATGTCTCTTTCTTTTTTAAAAACCGTGAGACAACAAGATGAAATTGTCCGAAAAGACGTTGCAAATACCATTTCAGTAATGCCTACAGTGTACCGTACTGTATACAGTTAACAGGTTTCCACGATCGATATAGTTTCTTTAATGAGAGGCCATTCCATTTTGTAATATGGAGAGAAGAGGTTTGGTGGAAGAGGATGCCTTTTATCGAAGTCATTGAAGAGGGCGCATCAGGCAACCGACCCCTTAATATAGTGAAGGATGATATGGAAAGAAAAGGTTTGGTGGAAGAGGATGCCTATTATCGAAGGCATTGGAGAGGGCGCATCAGGCAACCGACCCCTTAATGTAGGGATGACGGTGTGAAAAAAGAAGATTCCCTTTTGTAATATTAGCATAGGTTTCGCATTTCACTCATGTAGCAAGTTTAAAGGTTTAAAGGCCGTTCATGAATGCAGAGGCAAGGGACAGTGACATTGCCCTAGCAAGCAGGACAAAACTCTAGACTGGTCATATAAACATATGATCAGCGCCCAAGCCTTCTCACCACACAAGCTAGGACCATAGAGGGCCAGGCAATGGCTCCTGATAACACAGCAGATAGACCTGTAGGTTTCACCCAAACCCCTCGTCCTTATCTCAAAAGGATGGTGAGGTTATAGCGACCGGAACTAACGAGTTTAAGCGGGACTCGAACCCCTATCTGGCGAGCACGAGTCAGGGACGTTACCACATGGGCCACCACATCGGTGGGGAGGAAGAAGTTTTCCTTTTGTAATTTGGAGCAGGTCAAGGATAATATAAAGAGTAACTATCAATGTAACTTTCTGTAACTTACGCAACTGATACGACGTTCATTCGAGGTAAAGTCGTAATTTATAGTGAGTTCTCTTGATGAGACATTCTTTAAAGTGGTCGTTAATTTGATCAGTGGCTATAACTTACGATTAAATCATACTCTTAAAATGACAATGTCTTTCATATGAGAATCATTATTGTCATCATCATCATCATAATAATAAGAAGAAGGATAATAAAGATATTGTCATTACCATCATCTTCATTATCATATGAAACAAATCAAGAATACCTTTGACCTTTCAACAATATTCAAGGGTTAAACAAAGAAAAAAGGAAAGAAGGAAAATTATCCATCATAAACTGTAACTTTATTCAAACATGGACGAAAGTTA
>NC_090761.1:61714565-61727065 GCF_036898095.1 Palaemon carinicauda | reverse complement strand
CTTTATTTTGAGCTTTTAAATCGATACTTCTCCATTCATCATCTCCTACTTTACACTTCATGGTCCTTAACCATGTAGGCCTGGGTCTTCCAATTCTTCTAGTACCTTGTGTCGCCCCGTTGAAGGTTTAGTGAACTAATCTCTCTTGGGGAGTGCGAAGAGCAAGCCCAAACTATCTCCATCTACCCCTCACCATGATCTCATCCACATATGGCACTTTCATAATCTCTCTTATAGTTTCATTTATAATCCTGTCCTGCCATTTAACTCCCAGTACTCCTCCGAGAGCTTTGTTCTCAAATCTACAAAATCTGTTGGATATTGTTTCATCGTCATACCATGATTCAGGTCCATACAGTAACACCGATTTCACTAACCTAATATATAGCCTGATTTTTAAACGTAATTTCAGGCGATTTGATTTCCAAATTTTGGTTAAACTAGCCACTGTCTGATTTGCTTTTTACAATCTTTCATTAAACTCATATTCTTAAGACCCTGTATTGGAGATCATGGTTCCTAAATATCTAAATAATTCCACCTCCCTAATCCTTTCTCCTTCCAATGATATTTCATCTTCCATTGCAGATTCCGTTCTCATCATCTACTTATCTTGAGCCCAATCTCATGTTATATTTCGCGCATTCTGGTAAGCTAGCTTTGCTAGTCCTATAGTGTTTTTCTAATAAGGACAGCGTCCACAAATTTCCTGTTACCACTCCAGTCCAATCCTGCTCCACCATCCCCCAACTAATCTGGCATTAAAAAAATTCATGAGGAGGATAAACAACATAGGTCACAACACATTCCCTTGGAGTACTCCACTGTTCACTGGAAATTCATTTGATAGGATTCCATTAACATTAACTTTGCACTTGCTATACTCATGAACAGGATTCCATTAATATTAACTTTGCACTTGCTATGCTCATGAACAGGATTCCATTAATATTAACTTTGCACTTGCTATGCTCATGAACAGACGTAATCAAATTTACATATTTAAGAGGGACTCCATAATAATGCAGGACTCTCCACAACATTGGTCGGTGCTCTATATCAAAGACTTTTTCGAAGTCCATAAATGCCATCAAAAGTGGATTTCTATATTCTACACATTTTTGTACAGCATGTCTTAAAATGAAAATTTGGTCAGTACAACTTCTATCCTTTCTAAATCCTGCTTGTTCATCCCTCAGCTTTTCATCTATCTTTCTCTCCAGCCTCCTTAAAATGAGTATACTTTATATTTTCATGACAACTGATGCATCTGAAATTATTTCAATCAGTCAGATCTCCTTTTTTTTCTTTTTTACCAAAGCTCCTAGCTCCCATTCATCAGGTTTTGCTTCTTCTTGCCAAATTCTACAGAATAATCTTTCAAGTATTCTAGGAGTCACTTCATTTTCGGCCAAAATCATCTCGGCAGTTATTCCATCGTATCCAGGGGCTTTCCATCTCTTGATTTTGTTAATGATAGCTTCGACTTCAAACACACTGAATTCATTCATACGCACATCAAAGTCTTCCCCCCCTTCAGGTATATCAATTGAATTATTCCCTTCATATCTCCTTTTCATACCCTCACTAAAGTGTTCCATCTAATGTTTCCTTCCTTTTAAGAAAACATAAAAAATCGAACATGGGAAAATTGTATTAGATCTAAAAATCTTGACAAAGAAAATGGATTAAAATGAATTAAAAACGCTAAAATGCAGGGTATAAAACAGATCCCATTTTAATAATGAAGATTCTTGCTATGTAGATCTTATTCGAAAACTTAATATAGGATTGATTAATGAATAAAGTCCCTGGCCGAATATAATACTAAGATAAAATTGAAAAAAATATCAGAAAAAGTAATCACCAATGATAAATGTCCTTCTTTGTATTTAACACCTCTGGAAGCAAAAGAATTAAAGAAAACAATTGGCGAAGAAAGAAAATTTCTCAAACGTGTACATTAAATAAAGTACCAAACTGTATACATTGTAAATTTGAAACTAAGACCAGGACAAAGTATAAGAACATGACAAATGAAAAAAAATCCCATACTCTATGGATTGCCATAAGTAAACTTCTCAGCTTCTTATATCGTCATAACATAACCCTATGTTTTATTCATAGCCCCGTAAAGGCCCTTACTTTATATCATCCCATATTAAGTGAAAACCCTTGCTTTTATACAGCCCCATAGATAAAGACCGTTACCGTATACGCTCTCTTTAGTAGTGGGTCTCGCTCTGCACATTACCATAGATATGTATCTATGGCATACGGAGACTTCAATAAGATCCCTTACTGTATATGCTACCAAGAGTAAAACCTCTTACTAAGCCAGTTCGTCTTCAAGTTAATGCGCTCATTATCCGCATTGCTATATTCATCATTATTATTATTATTATTATTATTATTATTATTATTATTATTATTATTATTATTATTTTATTACTACCACCTAAGCTACAACCCTATTTGGAAAAGCAAGATGTTATAAGCCCAAGGGCTCCAACAAGGAAAAATAACCCAGTGAGGAAATGAAATAAGGAAACATATAAACGATATGAGAAATAATGAATAAATATAAAATATTTCAAAAACAGTAACAACACCAAAACAGATATTTCATATACAAACTATAAAAATAGACTTATGTCAGTCTGATCAACATAAAACCATTTGCTGCAAGTTTGAACTTTTGAAGTATACTTCTCTTTGTATAAAGTGGAACTTCAAAAGCTCAAAATTGCAGCAAATGTTTCTATGTTGAGCAGGCTGAAAGAAGTCTCTCTACATCGTTTATTTTTTAAATATGAATTTGATTATTGTTATCGTTCTTAAGATCTTTTAAATCAATTGTTCAATCTTCTCTTGTTTATATATTTTTCAATTTCCTTTTCTTACTGGGGTATTTTATCCTGTTGGAACCCTTGGGCTTATAGCATCCTTCTTTTCCAACCAGAGTTGTAGCTTATCCATTAATGAAAATAATAATATTAATAATAATAATAATGATAATAATAAGAATAATACTAACAATAATAATAGTAATTACAATAATAATAATAATAATAACAACAACAATAATAATAAAAAAACAAAAACAACAACAATAATAATAATAAAAATAATAATAATTACAACTGGACACTGAAATAAAGAACAAATTGATCAACAAATAAGTTTCCTCACCGTATGCATTGCTTTAGGAAGTCTTATGTCACCGTTCCACCAAGTTATGGAAGGCGATGGTCTGCTGCCAAGGATTTCACAAATGACGTGATATTGTTTCCCTGCTGTCAATGGCTCGTCAGGGGGGCGGATCGCCACCGACAGAGGGGGCACTTGAGGTGGAAGAATATAGAATGAAAATTAAAATGTTTAATTTCAACTCGGTGGCATTATTATTTTTTTGTTTGATTTAAACTCTTATGTTTATGTTATATTTAGTTTGATATTTCTTAAATATTAAATCAATGTGAGAAAGTTCGACTCCGTTACATAAAAAATCGGCTAATTTGAGCTTAATTACATTGTTTATTATACATGTTTGATTTAAACTCCATTGCATTGTTTATGTTGTATTTCATTCAGTATTTCTTAAAGATTAAACCAGTGTGAAAAATTGGAGTACATGATGTAATAATAAAATGCCTAATTTCAACTCAATGCCATTGTTTATGGTATATTTCATTCATTCAATATTTGACAAAAATAAAATTATGAAAATTCTTATAATACAAAATAAGGGCATCGAAAAAAAAACCTTCTCAATGATGATTACAATTTTATGAAGTGATAAAATAGAGCTCTAAAACGTATATACCTTCACTTAATAATACAAATAAATGTTGCATTTCTGACAGAAATTAAATTAATGTGAACTAGCTTATAGCAACAGAGCAGGAAAATTCTTCCAATAAATAACTACAATTTGATGTGATAAAACAAAGCTCTCAGGTACATATATATTCATTCCATAATAAAAATAAATGTTGCCTTTCTGACAAGAATTAAATTAATGTGAAATAGCATAGCAAAAGAGGATAAAAAAAAATCTTCAAATAAATAACTACAATTTGTTAAAGTGATAAAATAAAACTCTCAGGCACATATACCTCCGCTTAATAATAAAAAGAATTGCATTCAAACTCACAATTCATCTCCACCATGACAGTAGCAGACACGGCAGCGGTAATATTGTTATTGGATGCCCTGCACGTCAGGAGTTTCTTCAGATCTCCCCTTGTTAAGGGCCCCAGGTTTAAAGTATTAAAGGCTTCTTCCGCGACAAGAGAACCTGAGGTAACCACCGTCATTGGAGTGGTGGTTTCTGCAGCCCAAGGATTTTGCGACGTGTTGAAATTCGCCTCAGGTATTTCAGTTTGGGGCTCCGGTTCTTCAGATTCCATTATCTGGTCGATGATAGCAGAGCCTTCGTACCAAATTATGCTGGGTTGGGGCGTTCCTGTCATTGTGGGGAATGGCAGAGTTTATTTTCTTTGTTTTGTTATTGCACAACATGGAGAAAGGGGAAATTGTATGTTTATCAAAAGATAGACATTTGTTTCTTCTTTCTGATAACAATATGGGGTGCCAATCATCCATGGGATATATATTACATATTTGATGTCTTCCTTAATTGACTGGAAATAGAAGTGTATTTATTTTTTATTACTGTGCAACGTGGGGGAGGGGGAAATTGCCTGTTTATAAATAGATAGACATTTTCTTCCGTCTCTCTGATGACAATATAGGGTGGCAATCATCCATGGGATCTACCTTACGTGTTTAATATCTTTCTTAATCGCCTGGAAACAGAAGTGTACTTAGTTTTTTTTATCTCATAACGTGGAGAAAGGGGTAATTGTCTGTTTATAAATAGATAGAGGTTTTTATCTTCTTTCTGATATCAATGAGTGTCAATCATAGATGGGATCTACATTACGCGTTTAATGTCTTCATTAATCTATTGGAAATAGCAGTGTATTTATTTATTGCTACTGTATAACAAGGAGGAGGGGGTAATTGTCTATTCACAAATCAATAGATATTTGTTTCTTCTTTCTGATATCAATGAGTGCCAATCATAAATGGGATGTACATTACGTGTTTGATGTCTTCCTTAAACGACTGGAAATAAGAGTGTATCTTTTTTCTTGCATAACGTGGAGAAACGGGAAATTATCTGTTTATAAATAAATAGACATTTGTTTCTTCTCTCTAATAACAATATGGGGTGCCAACCATCCATGGGAACTATATTACGTGTTTGATGTCTTCCTTAATACACTGGAAATAGAAGTGTATTTATTTTTTTGTTACTGTACAACGTGGAGAAAGGGGAAATTATCTGTTTATAAATAAATAGATATTTGTTTCTTCTTTCTGATAACAATGAGTGCCAATCATATCTGGGATAAACATTACGTGTTTAATGTCTTCATTAATCTATTGGAAATAGCACTGTATTTATTTATTTTTTGTTACTGTACAACGTGGAAGAGGGTTTAATTGTCTATTTATAGATCAATACAGATTTGTTTCTTCTTTCTGATAATAATAAGGGGTGCCAATCATCCCTGGGATCTGCATTAAGCGTTTAATGTCTTCCTTAATCTACTGGATATTGCATAACGTGGAAGAAAGGGAAAGTGTCTGTTTATTTAATCGGCTGAGATTTGGTTCTTTCTGGTAACAATGTGAAGTACTTATAACGCTAGGGATCTACATTACGTATTTTACGTTGTTCATGTTTTCATTAATCTATTGGGGAAAGAAGTGTATTCATTTTTGATTACTGTACAATATGGGAAAGGGGAAATTTTCTATTTATGAAACTTCATCTGTGGTGGATAATGTGGGAGGGTGGGCTGTGGCACCTTAGCAGTACCAGCTGAACTCGGTTGAGTCCCTTGTTAGGCTGGGAGGAACGTAGAGAGTAGAGGTCCCCTTTTTTTGTTTTTGCTTCATTTGTTGATGTCGGCTACCCCCCAAAATTGGGGGAAGTGCCTTGGTATATGTATGTATGTATGAATAAATAGAGGTTACTTTCTTCTTTTTGGTAATAATAAGAGGGGCCAATCAGCCAAGGGATCTATATTACTGTTTGATGTCTTCATCAACCTATTGGAAATAGTAGTGTATCTATTTTTTTTATTGCACAACGCGGAAGAGAGGAAATTGTCTATTTATAAATCGACATAGATTTGTTTTTCCTTTCTGGTAACAATGATAGATGCCAATAATACTAGGGGAATCTACATGTATTTTTTAATCTATTGTGTAAGAGGAAGAATAGTGGATTACGTTTTATAAATTTTTCAAATTGAGTGGGAAAGAAATTGTTTTGAATTTTTCCCGGAAATGTAAAAATAAAATGTTGACCTTTCTAAAATATAATCTATTATATAATAGAATTTTTACTGGGTGCTTTCTAAACCTACCAGCTACTGTAAAAAAAAAATTACTTTCACAATATTACTGTACAATGCTCATGGTGAAATTACCTCTTCAAATCCTTTCTATAATATATGTTAGAATTACATTTATATTAATTGCTTATATACATTAAAATGAATCTTTATGGCTACAAGTATTGATTAATTTCTAAATGCTGTTTTTTTTTTCTATAAATTTAACAAAAAAATCGTTACGGCTATAAGAATTGATTAATTTCTAAATTCTCTTATTTTTTTCTACAATTGAAAAAAATTATTACGGCTATAAGTATTGCTTAATAAGTGTTTTTCTATAAACTGAGAAAAAAAAATATTACACATATAATAACTAACATTTAATTTCGAAATTTGCATACAGTTCCTAGCACATTCAAAATCTATACATCCCATATTTAAAGATGAAAAAGCATCTCTCACTATAACACGATCTTTACAGAAGTAAAAGCATCTTACACATAAAAGCACCTGAAAAAGTCACTTCTCACCTCCATGCGAGGTGCAGGTTAGGCTAATTATGTCACCTTCCAGGTATGGACCGACAACACGAGTGACAGGACGAGCGGTCGAGCCAGGGGTACCCACTGTAACCCTCACTCCAGATGGTGGAACTTTTGGAAGGAGAATTTCACTGTTGATATTTCATTCTCAAGGTATAATAGGGATTGTATTCTTCAAGATTGTAATGTCTTGAGAGCTACTGTTTTTTTTTTTTTTTTTTTTTTTTTTTTTCTTTTTTTGAAATTATACTCAATTTCTTTTTAATGAGACGCATTTGCACCGACTCGCAGTGGTGCCCCTTTAGCTCGGAAAAGTTTCATGATCGCTGATTGGTCAGAATTATCTTGTCCAACCAATCAGCGATCAGGAAACTTTTCCGAGCTAAAAGGGCACCGTTGCGAGTCGGTGCAAATCTGCCTCGCTAAAACAAATTGACTATAGGTTATTTGATGAAAGGCAAATTATTTATAATCATTCACATTTGACTTGACTTTTTTTTTATTATCATCACTGTTGTGGTTATAAGATAGACAGCACAGTATAAGAGATCAAGTAAAAAATGGATAAATTATGAAATGTTTATAACTTATGTGATCGTGTAAAATTCAGCCATAATTTGATTGACAAGTCATTTAAAATTTTTATGCATAAATTAACTCTTACTACTACTGTCATTGTTGTACGATAAAAATAAAATAGAATATAAGAGATAAGTCAAATGACGGATAAACTATGAGACGATACTCATGCCAATTGCTGAACAAATAAAAGCATTCCAACTAAGCTCAAACTTCTGAGGCTACAACGATAAGCGAGATAGTTTGCCATATTATTGCACAATTTGGTTGCATCCGGAATAGAAATTCCAAAACAATGATTAGCTCTGAACCTTACTTAAGTAAGCAAGTAAAACAATTTTTATATTAATTGCACATCTATGGTCCATTTTTTTTAGCGAGGCAGATTTGCACCGACTCGCAGCGGTGCCCTTTTAGCTCGGAAAAGTTTCATGATCGCTGATTGGTCAGAATTATATTGTCCAACCAATCAGCGATCAGGAAAATTTTCCGAGCTAAAAGGGCACCACTGGGAATCGGTGCAAATCTGCCTCGCTAAAAAAAATTGACTATAGTATCAAACTGCGAGTGGTGTAATATTAGAAGACCTGAATGCAAAAGATGACCGAAATTATGAGAGAAACAGTGTGCAACATACACAATGAAATAATTGAACGATTAATAACAAGATCAATGATTCGCTTTCGACTATTTAAGATGAAAGTTGTATTTTGAAGACCAAAATGGAAAATAATATGCAAAAAATAGTAAAAAATAATATAAATCTTTCTTAGTATACATATCTTTCCAAGGGTTGTGGTTACCAAGAAATTTTATAACACTTCCTTAACATACAGAAGTTTTAATACACCTGAGTATGAAAAAGTTGCGATATGTTTCTCAAAAAGTCAATTTACATTCAAGAATGACCACGTATACAAAGTTATAGAAACATAGTTAATGAATAGATAAAGTTAATGTCCTAGAAGTATTAACAACATACTCTAAAGCTTTGTTATTAAAATTGTTAGAATTTAATATCTTCTCCCTTAAGTTACACCATGCATTAATTAGCGGGATTTACAATAAAGAAACTCAATTACAAAATCAACGAAATTTGCAGGTCAAACTTCATATTAAGCGTATATATGAAAATTAAAGCCGAAAGCAATACCCTAATTAAAACCAGCGTTTGCATTCTTTCATATTTTCATAAAGAAGATATATGATTAAGCCAATAGTATGTTGTATGTAACTTATTTGAATATAGATATAATAATGTAACATAGACAATAAAATTGAAAGGCTATCAAGTCTCAGTGTAAATGGCGTTTGCAAAATCTACAATTAACCAATCTACAATTAACCGTATTGCTATATAATAAGATGAAATCTCTCTCTCTCTCTCTCTCTCTCTCTCTCTCTCTCTCTCTCTCTCTCTCTCTCTCTCTCTCTCTCTCTCTCTCCTAGAAAAAACTACTTGAACCTTCCCTTCCTGAAATCTATTTTGGAAACTCTACAATTAATTAAGTGCTTCATCGCTATCTACTAAAATGAAATAAAATTCTATTACCTAAAACACTGCTTACACTTTCCCTTCCTTAAATCTATTCTGAAAACTTTACAATTAATTGATTCACCAGTATGTAATAAGATAAAATAAACTTCCGTCTCTCCTAATAAACTACTTAAACCTTCCCTTCTTGAAATCTATTTTCAAAACACTAATTGATTCATCACTAGGTTAATTAATTAGATAAAATAAACTTCAGTCTCTCCTAACAAACTACTTGAACTTTCCCTTCTTGAAATCTTTTACCATCTCAAGCAAACAAAAATGAATTGGGAAACATGGTAGTACTCACCTACAACATTCAAGCTAACCCGGGTGGTTTTGGTGGGCTGCAACTTGAAGTCAACCCGACACTTGTAGAAGCCCTGGTCGCTCATGTGTAGAGAGGTTAATCTCAGATGGGCCGAAGAGGCTGTGACATCTAATACAGCTCTCATACCCAGTTTGTCCTCGTCGAACCAGTGGCTTTTTCCACCCCGGGCTAATGACCGGTCGTCGAATCTGCGGTAGGATTGAGAGGGGTTCTTAAAAAGGAGGGGATAGCATTGGTAATTAAGGCTGTCATTTGTTTGGAGGGGTTTCGAAACAACAACAAAAACAATAATAATAATAATAATAATAATAATAATAATAATAATAATAATAATAATAATAATAATAATAAGAGGAATCAGAGGTTTCAGACCCTCGCCAATGAATAATGGCAACACTAGACTAAAGTCTACGGACTTCACACACCACATTTCATATGCTACGTATACAATAATGGTGAAAAGTGGACTATTCATCCAGAATCGTGATCTTGAACCGTATCACCTCCAAAATTTCATGGTTTCTTCCGATGCGTAATATAACATCTATCCCTTATTAAAATTTAGTGAAAATCCAATTAGTCAATTTGTTTTGACGTAATCTTTAAGATTGTGAAAAATGCAAATCCGGATTCCTTACCGGATCATCTCCAAAAAGTTAAAGGAGTCGTTCATGACTTAAGATCGATGTGTAGTGAAAATTTCGTACAAATATGTAAGTTTGTTTCAACATTATCTTTGAAATGGCGGAAAATGCAAATCCGGATCTAAAATTTAATGGAGTCATCCATGACGTAAGATCTATCTGTGGTAAGAATTTTGTTAAAATATGTCGAGTAGTTTTGACGTAATCCTGTCCACAGACACACAAACATACACACACAAATAAATAAGTAAATAAACTGAATTTAAAATATAATCTCCTCGGTGAAGGTAATAATTATAATAATAATAATAATAATAATAATAATAATAATAATAATAATAATAATAATAATAATAAACAGAAAAAGACGTGGGAAATGTGTTGGATTCTGCTTAGATGTTGGAATCATTAATAATGATAAACAAAAAGGAACCTCTAGGGATGAGAGACAAGGTTGTTACCAACCTTGTTAAACCTTTGTTTGTCACCAAAGGGGTCACAGGTACGATCATGTTCAGAGCTACAACCTACTAAAATTTCTAGAGCAATTCTGATAAATTCCCATAATTTTTCAACGGCTGTCTACCAAGGTTTCATTTTAATTTTCCATTTCTTCAGGTACTATAACAAGATCAACTAGAGGGGTGCTAAACTCCAATGCGTACATATACTACGATGAACTTTCTTCAAAATCTAATGGATTTGTCCTTGGGTCATATCCCACATGCTCACCAAGTTTGGTTGAAATTTGTTCAGCAGTTTTTGTATAATGTTCACAAAACAAAAAATAACTAATAAAATATTTGTCATTTCCTTGACATTGTGATTATTTTCAAAGTATTGCTTTTGTATTTTGATGTACTTTATCCAAAATGTTACAGTTTCATCCTTGGATCATACCCAAAATGACTTCCAAGTTTGGTCAAAATCGGTACAATAGTTTTTGTGTAAAGTTGCTCACAAACAAATAAATAAAACGACGACAGGGGTGAATACATACCTTAGGCAAAAGTTTGGATTTTGCCGAAGCCAATAAAGGAAAAAGATGTCACGTACAATAAACCATAATCTTCAAACTTAAAATGTATAAAACAGTCGATGATAATTCTCCAATATTTCAAGATTTTCGCAAATCTATTAGGCGAAAATACTAAACAATACCAACAAACAGGAACAGTTTTTTTGAGGGAAAAGAAAAATAATACGAAGACTGTCTCGGGGAGAAGTATGATATTCAGGAGCCATTCCCTCTCCTGCTCAGGTAGGCAAATGACTTCCATTTTCCTTTTCTCATAACATAAATCTCCTGCCTCGGATTTCTCCCCAGAATGGTGTCATTGGTTGCATCTTAAATCCGAAAAAATATGTAAATTTCGCCTAAGTGGATAAATGCTTTTTTGGTACGAATTTTAAAGTGACAGCTGGAGACGTGAGTAGTTTTGATTAGTGTGTCTGTTTCATTATTTGTACTGCAGTGGGGATACCTTGACTTGGTGAAAGGGTTGCATGTCAACACGATCAATAAGCTGTACTAGTTAAGGCCATACATACTAGGTTGGTTTGCTGTGAGCGATTACACGAAAATCTCCAACTATCACCAATCCGCACTGGCCACCGTGCTGATGAAATCTGCCCAAATCCTAGACATGAAATGGCATATCTGAGGACTTTTTCCTGCAGTAGACTAGAGTATTTGTTTTTTATTGTATATGAACCACGCTATTTCTGATAATAAAGTATACACTTGTTCGTACACGTTTTCAATATCACGTAAAAACTCTTTATCAGGACACGAGGACATCTTCTCTTACCCTTCTCAATTATTTCATCCACGATTCCCTTACTTTCCTTTATAGACGTAGGATATCAAGACATCAGCTTAAATCTTTCAACACAGTAACCCTTATATGACCGCAGCATTTGTTGAGATATCAGCCACTAAACCTTGGCATCTTAGTTCAATAACTCGACGTCTTTTGACTCTCGCAGATTCTCAGCTGTAGTACTTTATGTTTTCTAAAAGCTAATGAACCGTATCTCCATTGTATCTAGGTTCATCATTGAGTGTAACTTAACCTTCAAATCAGAGTTCAACAACGGCTAATTTCAGAGATATCTTGGGGAAATGTGATCAACAACGACAACAACAACAATAATAATAATAATAATAATAATAATAATAATAATAATAGTAATAATAATAATCTCCTCTATATAATAAAGAGCAAGTCTCTTGATATATATATATATATATATATATATATATATATATATATATATATATATATATATATATATATATATATATATATGCTCTTCACACTCCCCAAGAGAGATTAGTTCACCAAACTTTCAGCTGGGCTCCACAAGGCACTAGATGAGTTGGAAGACCCAGGCCTACATGGCTAAGGACTATGAAGCGCGAAGTAGATGATAAATGGGGAAATATCGAAT
>NC_090761.1:61674565-61697065 GCF_036898095.1 Palaemon carinicauda | reverse complement strand
ATCATATATCCTGTTTGATGATAGATTGGGAGTGCTCGACGATCCTTGTGATTAGTGGTGGTCGACTAGGCTACTTGGTATTAGAATATGTTATCATCAAATATGTTCACCAGAACTATTGAATTTTGATTCGGTTAGTTGTCGAAATTAGATTTAAAAATCGTATAGAAGAAAATAAAACGTTTCGCAAATTAGTTAAGGTTAAAGTACTTTAATATATATATATATATATATATATATATATATATATATATATATATATATATATATATTATATATATATATATATATATATATATATATATATATATATATATATATAAAGTCTCCCACCATCACCAATCTGCTGCTGGCAAGCGTAGTAACGAAAACTGGCAAAACAATCAATGGAGATAAACATATACATATATATATATATATATATATATATATATATATATATATATATATATATATATATATATATATGATAAATTTTGCACATTTAGACGTGTTTTTCATATTCAAATAAGCCATATATATTTTTGATACATTAATGTCTGGATTCTCTTAACCACCTCGGGATCAGAGCCCCAGGCGAAATCACACAAAGACAAGAGCTTGTGACTGGCAGGGAATCGAACCCTGGTCGGCAAGCTTGTATAGACAGTGACTAAACCACTTAGCCACGAAGAAAGATAAAAGTCAATGACAATTCTTCTGTACTTATACCTGTCGAATTCAGATTCTAAGTACAAAACACCTGAATTCGACAGGTATAAGTACAGAAGAATTGTCATTGACTTTTATTTTTTTTCGTGGCCAAGTGGTTTAGTCACTGTCTATACAAGCTTGCCGACCAGGGTTCGATTCCCTGCCGGTCACAAGCTCTTGTCTTTGTGTGATATCGCCTGGGGCTCTGATCCCGAGGTGGTTAAGAGAATCCAGACATTAATGTATCAAATATATATATGGCTTATTTGAATATAAATATATATATATATATATATATATATATATATATATATATATATATATACTGTATATATATACATATATATATATATATATATATATATATATATATATATATATATATACATAAAACCTTAACGTGTTGAAAGGGTAAAGGGTTTGTACTAATCAGGGATGCTATATTAGGCTGGTTTGCTGTGGGCGATCAGACTAAATTCTCCCACCATCACCAATCCGCAGCTGGCCAGCGTGGTAACGAAAACTGGCCAAACCCCACACATGAATAAGGACTTGTCTGAGGACTTTGTCCTGCAGTGGATTAGAAACAGCTGGATTTGTCATATATACATACATTATATATATATATATATATATATATATATATATATATATATATATATATATATATATATATATATATATATATATATATATATAGACATATATATATGTATATATATGTATATATACAGTATGTATATATATACAGTATATATATGTATATATATATATATATATATATATATATATATATATATATATATATATATATATATATTCCCAATACGAAACACAAGCAATCGCAACATTTACAGGATAAATGTAAACCGATAAGATGGAATGAATAATGCTAATATGGATAGTGAAATACTTAATGTGACTAATTCATGCTAATTAAAGGGATTAAATATAATAGAGTCTGGAAAGATGAGAAAATATCAACCACATAATCGGTAAAAGAATTGAATTGTCTGTGGAAGCCAGGGTAGTTATGTATGAATATATTGTTGAGCCAACCGTCCATTATGGAAGTGAAGTATGTTTGTTGTATGCTAATTGAAGAAGGTCGAAACTATATGCATATGGGGCGTAAAAGAAAAGAAAAACTAAGAAATATAATTAGAAGATATGGTGAAAGGTTTTATATAGTGAAATGTATTTTGAGAAGTATTTTGTGGTGGTTCGTTCATGTGGGAAGAATTGTCTATATTAAATTTTTTGAAAGAATGTATAGTTCAGAAATTCTAGAGAACTAAGATATGAGGAATACCTAGAAAGGAATTTTTGAAAAGTGCTAAAGAGCTATTAGAAAGAAAGAGTATGAATATACAGAAAGCGCAAATGTATAAAAAATAAAGGTGAATAATCAAAGCGTATATAAGAGCGATACGTATTAAAGCAGGTTGATTAATATTGTTTTGGTGTTTAAATATCTACCCTTGACTAAATTTTTTTGAGGCCAATTAAAATTTAGTTAAGGGTAGATATTTGAACATCAAAAAAATATTAATTCTTCTTCTTTGTCTACATCTTTTTGAGATGGAGAAAGCTGACCAGGAACATCGACCCCACATAGAAGTGGGAAAAGATGTATACAAAGAAGAATTAATATTATTTTGATGTTCATATATCTACCCTTAACTAGATTTTAATTGGCCTCGCGTTCTATTTAAATTCAGTTCAATATTACTAGAAAACCTAATATCACATAAAATACTTCATAAAGAGTAAAATAACTTACCTCATAACAGATTTAATTTTCTGAATTAATCAAGTGTACCCTAAGTCAAAATTAACCCAAGGCGATCCTACAATTAGAAATACAAAGTGGGTGTCCCTCTTATCCACTAATTAAGTATTCACAGTGGTTGCCCCTATCATTTTCCCTATTGCCAACCCTAACCGTCCCCTAGTTGATTTAATCTGCACCTCTGAGTGACTGGTCAATTTCATTTATCTTATAATTCTCTATCTATTTCTATTTATCAACTTATATTCTTTCGCAATCGATAGAAGACCGTAATGTACCTTCGTGGAATTTAATTGGTATGATTTGAAATTTTTATATTACATGAAGCAATTAATTTTTTTGTTAAGGTATAACAGTAAAAAACTGAATAATTGAAAATAAATTAATCCTTCACCTCGAAAGTAATTAATTTTCTTGCAAAGGTATAACAGTAAAAAAAACTGAATGATTAAAAATAAATTATTCCTTTACCACGAAAATAATTAATTTTCTTGCAAAGATATGACAGTAAACAGCTAAATAATTTTATAAAAATAATTCCCTTACCTCGAATGTAATTAATTTTCTTGCAAAGGTATGACAGTAAACAGCTAAATAATCTTATAAAAAGTAATTCCTTTACCACGAACGTAATTAATTTTCTTGCAAAGGTATGACAGTAAACAGCTAAGTAATTTTATATAAATAATTCCTTTACCTCGAACGTAACTAATTTTCTTGCAAAGGTATGACAGTAAACAGCTAAATAATTTTATAAAAATAATTCCTTTACTTCGGACGTAACTAATTTTCTTGAAAAGGTATAACAGTAAACAGCTAAATAATTTTATGAAAATAATTCCTTTACCTCGGACGTAACTAATTTTCTTGCAAAGATATGACAATAAACAGCTACATATTCTAAAACCAATTCCTTTACCTCGAAAGTAATAAAAATTTTCTTGCAAAGCTATGACAGCAATTAGATTAATACGTTTTTTCAAAATAATTTCTTTCCCTCTATAAACGTTTAGATTATATCAGCACGTCCCTTTCTATACACCATCTGGCTATCTAACCCCACGTTTCTTTAGTGTCCCTATCAATTGTTTATCTATGCTAAGCATCCTGTGTCTAACCAGCGTTTTCTTCCCAGACGTTTAATATAATTTTACATAGACTAAATGCGCCTTTCATTGTCTCATTTCCAAGATATTGCAAAGAACACCACTTACCATAATTTCATCAAACGTTTCGTTTATTATTATTATTATTATTATCATTATTATTATTATTATTATTATTATTATTATTATTATTTGGTAAGCTACAGCCCTGGTTGGAAAAGCAGGATGCTACAAGCCTAGGGGCTCCAACAGGGAAAATAGCCCAGTGAGGAAAGGAAACAAGGAAAAATTAAATATTTTAGGAACAGTAACATTAAAATAAATATCTCGTATATAAACTATTAAAACTTTAACAAAACAAGAGGAAGAGAAATAAGATAGAATAGTGTGCTAGAGTGTACCCTCAATCAAGAGAACTCTAACCCAAGACAGTGGAAGACCGTAAGGCCGTGGTGCAGAGTCTATGGCACTACTCAAGACTAGAGAACAATGGTTTGATTTTGGAGTGTCCTTCTCCTAGAAGAGCTGTTTACATAGCTAAAGAGTCTCTTCTACCCTTACCAAGAGGAAAGTAGCCACTGAACAATCAATTATATACACTAAATACGCCTTTCATTGTCTCATTGCCAAGACATTGCAGAGAACAGCACTTATCATAATTTCATCAAACGTTTCGTTTCTGGCTCTGTTCTGACGTTAGTAAAGAGAGGGGTTGATATTGTTGGTAACATTTCACAAGCTTATCATATGAACTGACAGCCTAGTATCCACTCTCATATATTTTTCATCTTTACATTTCCAAAGCATTTCCTTCCATTCTTTTTCATTGTCATTTTGATATTACCATTAAACTGTAGCTCTCCTTAATTTCTTTTTATTATATTTTCGTTTAATATTTTCTTATATTCTTTCCTTTTGCGTCAATAAGCGCAAGAGGAGATGATGATGATGATTTTTTTTTATATATATATTTCTCGCCTCATTTTTCTTACACTTTTCTTTTCCCTTCTGCATAACACTATAAAATCTCATATTTATTAGGGGAAAAGTTCTCACAAAACTTTATCAGACATTCCTCACATTTTATCTTTTTCTTAGTCCTTTAGTTTACTCTCCAGGATATTCTTGACCTTTTTTTTTCTGATTTTTATTAGTTAAAATTTTCTTATTTTCTCTAAGATTTCCATTTAATTATGTAAATATTCATCATCACAGGATCAGATGTTTTCTAATAAATATTTTTTTTTCTTCGTGATCTAATAGACTTTTGTGCTTTTCTTACATAATTCAGCTTTTTAAACAATAATTGCAACTATGATAATCTATTTAATAATAAAATTTTGTAATATATTACAAATATATTGTTATGTATTATAATACATACACACGCACACAATCAGACAGACACATACACACACACGCACACACACACACACACACACATATATATATATATATATATATATATATATATATATATATATATATATATATATATATGTGTGTGTGTCTGTGTGCATAAATGCGTTAAATACAAAAGCTACTTAAATGGTTTTCTGTATCTCTTCTTGTCAATGACAAAAGATGCCACAAGCGCTTTAGCATTCAAGGAAAATTGCCTTAGAGAACGACTATATACATTAAGAGCATATATACATATGTGTATATATATAATATATATATATACACACATATATGTATATATAATATATATATATATAAATAATATATATATAATATATTTATATATATATATATATATATATATATATATATATATATATATATACAGTATATATATATATATATATATATATATATATATATATATATATATATATATATATATATGTTTATGATATAAAAAAAATCACTACTAAAATCAAAGCTTCCTTATATTTTCATTTTTTAATTTCATAATGAATAAAAATATTAAGAATAAGGGACATAAATACATAAAAATAAAATAGTAAACAAACGCATAACATAAACAAACAGATAAATACTTTCCAAGCAAGCAATTCCAAAAACAAATAAATAAACCACAGCAAAGAAAAGCAGCCAGCAAATAAAAAAAAAAAAAAACGTCTCAAGAGATGGCGCTCAGAGCGTGAAACCTTGGCGCTCGTATATGGTGTAATAAAAGGAAAGTGACTCCCCGAATCATGCACGTCGTGGCTTCCCAAGCACCAAGCAGTCACTCCTACACGAAGCACTGCACCAAAATAAAGGAGAAGAGTTCTCTTGCTTGACGAACAGGACAGCCAGAAGGGCGCTATTTATTTCTACCTAATACAATTAAGTCGCTCCGCGCTACGTTTCAGTCTTTTGTTTCTGTGACAGGGCGAGCATGTGTGTTTCTAGTAATGGTTATCAAGCTAGAATCCAATATGCGGGATGTCTTCTCTTACTGTTATTTCAAGTGTTGTTGTATTTATGTAGGCATAGCATTACTCGCAAGCGGCCGTCCAATTAACCTGATGTATTTCTTGTTGTTTTAACTAACTGGATTATTTTTTTTCTATTATGTGGTAATTTGCGGAAGTGGAGATAATCACAATGGGTATTCGTAAGAAATTGTTGCCTATTTACACATTACCTTCTGAAACACGTTCCAGACTTTAGTATTATATTGTTATCATTATCAATATTGTCTTATTTCCCCAGTTTCAGAAACTACCATTCCTTTTACTATGGTAAAATTGGTACAGTCTGGAGGGTTGTGATATTATTATTATTATTATTATTATTGCTAGCTAAGCTACAACCATTGCTGGAAAAGAAAGGTGCTATAAGCCCAAGGGCTCCAACAGGGAAAAATAGCCCAGTGAGGAAAGGAATTAAACAAATAAATAAATGATATGAGAAATAATGAACAATTAAAATAAAATACTCTAAAAACAGTAATAACATCAAAACATATATTTTATATATAAAATATAAATACTTATGTCAGCCTGTTCAACAAAAAAACATTTGCTGCAAGTTTGAACTTTTGAAGTTCTACCGTTTCAACTACCCGATTAGGAAGATGATACTGATGTAAATCCTCTTCCACTTCAAGAAAAACTACAAAATTATTTTAAAGATTAAAATGTCATTCACGAATGGCAGAGACAAGGGACAGGACAATGTACTAGCGCCAAAGCCATCTCTCCATCAAGCTAGGACCAGGGAGGACCAGGCAATGGCTGCTGATGAGTCAGCAGTAGGCCTAAATTCTCCCCCCAAAGACTCTATCCCTTGCTCACAGGGATGGTGAGGTGGCAGAGACGACTAGAAACCATCGAGCTTGAGGGGATCTCGAACCCCGATACAACAGATTGCTAGGCAGGGACGTTTCCAGTAGGCTACCGCAACCATTAGAATAACATCCACAAATACCTAAGTTTGCTGAGGTGGCATTGTTTTTTTTAAATTGTATATCTAGGAGAGCATCATTAAGGTCAAAACTGAGGGTAATCAAAGAGAGGGTCGAAAAGACAACGGAAAGTCTTACTTATGTTTTTTTTTTTTTACTTTATAAAAAAAAAAAAATTATCAGTTGCGTTTAAATGTTTAAAGGCCTCTCATGAATGGCAGAGGCAAGGAACAGTGACATTGCCCTATCAAGCTTGACAATGCCCAAGAGACTTACCAAATTACATATAATAAGAGCCCCAGCCCCCTCTTTACCATAGGGCCAAAGAGGGCCAGGCAATGGTTGCTGATGACTCAAAAGATAGACCTATAGACTCCCCCAAACCCCCATCCTTAGCTCACAAGGATGGTGAGGTTGCAGCGACCAAAGGAACTAACGAGTTTGAGCGGGACTCGAACCCCAGCCTGGCAATCACCAGGCAAGGACGCTACCACAGGCCACCACAACCGTTTATCTTAGTTTGATTTTCGCTATTTATTATCAAAATTAAGTCTCATTTTCCCCCTTTTTGAAAGAAATGAGATAGTTAGATGGGAAAATGAAAAGGTAATCTGCCAAACATAAAAAAATCTATATACAGAAAAGCTAGAAAATCTAATATCTAACATCGTAACCTCTAAATCTAGAATCTAACATTGTTTTGAAAATTAACGTCAAGCCCAGAAGGTATGGGAACTCTTTTGATTCCCAAACACGACGAAGTTTTAACAGAAAAAAAATGATCCTTTAGAATAACCTCTTTAAAGAAAAACTTCTGATCAAACACATCGCCCTTTACTCTCCTTCTCCTTATTAATGGAAGTGACTATTATAACTTTAGTATGGCAAAGCTGACGATAGAGTCTTAGTAGCTCAAAAGCACTTAAAACTTTCCGTTTCCTGTCTTCTATCTTATCTCGGCTACAAGATAGTAATAATAATAATAATAATAATAATAATAATAATATTGAAAATGATAATTCATTATAATATAAATTTTACATTTCTTACCCTCATATACTAATCTATTTGTCCTAATATATAATAATAATAATAATAATAACAATAATAATAATAATAATAATAATAATAACAGCAAAAATAATAGTAATAATAATAATAATAATAATAATAATAATAATAATAATAATCATGGAAAAGACTCACTTTCAAACACGTCTAGTCATAAATAACGTAAGCAATGGCAGAGTTGATTTTATATTTGTGTTATTCATCTTTCCTGGATACATGAATAATCCATGAGTTGACCTTTATTCACTTCATCACCAACACTATTTACTATATGTTGTTTAAAGTAATTTCAAAATATAATAACGTTTAGTCTAGTGCAGGGAACAACTGTAACATGAGTACAAAATACAAGAGACTAATGTCGGTTGGCAGGTTTATATTAAGCTGACTTATACCAGAATAGCCATTTGCTAGCAATAGCGGTAAAATACAAAAGAGTATAGAAAAGCCTGGCAAACCCTCTAAATTTTGACATCCAACAGAGATACATAAATGTTATGTTATGAAGATATTCAATTGGCATTGCTAAACAATAAAGTACCCAGAGTGATGGTACTGTAATTCTTGCTCTTTAATAACTGCTATACTCTCAACTCAAACCTCCCGGTTGATATAAAAGTCATGCCATTGTGATATCAGTGATTTTTGGAGGACAGGTGAGTGCCTTTATTGTTCGGGGAGCATAGCTCTTGGGAGCCACATTTGATTCAAGAAACCAAGTCTCCAGACGAATGAGTATCCAATTCCTGTTAAATGTCCCTGTTTGTAATGGTGGCAAAAGATTGCTTAAGGACAGGGGAAGGTATATCTATATGCTTTTGAAGGCATACTACAGTCAAGTATTTAAACATACATATGAGGTACCAGGCCAAGTGTCCAGGGCACTTGGTGAGTTTTGGGGTTAGTTCAGAACTTCTCTGATTTTTTTTTAGCATCCTCCAGGTCATCCTTGGTTTCAAAATGTATTGGGAATTGGGCCCTTAGATAGGATATTTTCTTCCATGGTACCCAATCAAACTTGGCTAATACGGCCCATGGAAGAAGCTTATTGAGCATCATTACAATGGCTGTAGAGGTGGTCCTTTTTGTGACAAAAGGATCATTTGTCATAAATCTTTCTTTTTTTTCACTAGAGTTTACAGCATCTTTTGCAATGTCAAATATTGGGTTATCTTCATCCCTGTATATTCTAACAGGTCTGCGGTGGACTGTCTCATCTACAAGAATGCTGGTAAAAAGACTCACCACCTATGTAAATTGCGGGAGGGGGGTGCACATGGTGGATGAATCTTTTGGTTATTACAGATAATTAATTAGAAGATTGAGAACAGTGACTTTTTAGAATATAGAGAAGTTTGTTGCTAAGCCTATTAAACAGGAGCGATGGGTTTCTCAGGATCTACCATAGATATTGATGCTATCAACGTATCCTTGGTTACAGAGGGCTCCTTACCCAACATTATGATTGATGAGCTATTGGCCATATCCTTACTTGACACTCAAGAGAACACTGAAGTCCTTACTGGTTGTCTGCAGCTGTGCGATGAGTTCGCCTTTTGGAGGTTCTATTTGTAAACCTTTATTGTGGTAAAGTTGTGCAAATATCTTTTCCTCACAACGGTTTCAGAGAAGTCTCCATAAAAGCATGATATATGTAAGCTGCAGATACAATACTTTCATCAGATTGGAAGGACCTTTCAAGAGTACTCAATCCTCCATTTCACATGTAAGCGTTGTGGAAGAATCCTTCATCTACAGGATGTAACTGTGTTCCAAGCGCAGATTAGTTTGCTGAGGACAGTCAGTAAGATGTCTACAAATCCGTGACCTTTAATGAAATGGCAGATTTCGTACAGTAGGATATTTAAAAAGAAGCATTGGCAATACCTTCATCACAAATGCTCGCACTCATTGTTCCAGATAAGGAAGAACCGTGGAAGATATTAACCAAGCCATAAAGACCTTCATTAACAACATGTTTATGAACAATAAAGTTGAAAGCTAACTAGCTCCCAGAACCATGCCCCTCTCTCGCCTTAAAAAAAACCTGCACCAGTTGAGGAAATACCATGGAACTTTCTTTTTCTTTCTTTTTAGAAAATTATTGATACACATCATTATACAATGACACAACAAAATGCTGCCAATGTATCGTCTACCAAAGAACCACGAAGCATTGGAACCACGACTGAAAATTAATCCTATCCCCTCAGACCCACTATCAAGATAGGGAAAGTTACATCTGAGGGATGTTCTCTTACTTAAATAGGTTTGACCTACCACCGGTCCCTATTAGCCTCTGCCCTATCCCCCTTAGGAAGAGACAATTTTCAACACCTGCAAAAAGTCTACTTGCAACAAGATCAGTATGCGAACTACTAAAAGTCGTAAATATCTTATCCTACATCCAAAAGACATCAAAGAACATCTTCAAACTTGGAATCTTTACCAACTATCATCTAAGGACACCAAAGATAAAAAGCAAAACTCTTAATACCAGAATACACATTGTCAGCATCATCCCCCTTCCTCTCAACAAACCAAGACAGCAGCTACACCTGATCCCCCAACCACACTAATATTCCCCCAAACTTCCACTCAACCCATCATCATCAATAAGCATAATATATTAGGCAACAGAAGCTTAAGACGCCCTGCACGTTTGCAAACGCCAACCTGGTGGTGTGGTTCGACTATTCAAAATGCGAGAGGCACACGGTTGCCGGGTTCGTGTGGCCCCAAATTTTGCATATAAATCGTTGTATTTACATTTTTCATTAATTCATCTTAGCATACGCGTACAAATTACCAGAATCGTTAGCTCTCATGTAAACTAGTTCTTGAGGTCTTTGTTTAATCTCTTGTGGCTAGATTCTATTTCCTTTAAGATGGGCTGTAAAGACGAAGTATGGGATATGTTACAAAATTAAATTAGCCAGGATTCTGTATTGCCATGAGGCTCAGTACTGAAATAATAATAATATTAATGATAATAATAATAATAATAATAATAATAATAATAATAATAATAATAATAATAATAATAATATCATTGCCAGGAGGTTCAGTACTCAAACAATAATAATAATAAGAATAATAATAATAATGATAATAATGATAATAATAAAAATGTCGTTATTTCATTTGTGAAATTATCCCATTTGGAGAGTTACTTTCATTCATTCTCCAAACTACCATTACATTTCATAATAATAATAATAACAATAATAATAATAATAACAATAACAACCTCGAATATTTAAGTACCAAATAACCAGAGTTGAAACTTATCAAAGATATAAGCAAAATTAAACCAAACAAGAGGCCTATGCAAGGATATTTGAATGTATCCTAAAAAAAAAAGAAAGAAAAAAAAAACTCTTACAAAAACTCCTTGCCCTGGCAGCTCTACCTTTTATTCTTACGCCTCTGTTTTCTCTGAAAATATCTGTTTCCAAAGGTTTTCCTAAAAATAATATTAGATTCAAAGAGTTTCTCGGGCTGAGCTCAAAATGTTTTTCCCGACATGTTTTTAGGCCTAATTTTAAGGTTTATTACTTTTAAAACAGCAAAGGTTATATTTTACTACTTGAGTATTTCCAAATGTTATTCTAAAACATCTTAACCAGAATATAGAAGTTTAAAAAAAAAAATATCTCTACAATAATTATGATTTTATAAATTTTAACTGGATATAATTTTTCCACCATGGGTTTAGGACTAAATATTCTGTGTATTATTTTTAAAAATGCGAAGGTTAATATTTCATCCTTTGAGCATTTTTACGTTTTTCTTGACACATTTTAACCAGAACACAGAAGTTTAAACAAAATGTCTCGACAATGATTGCAATTCTATTACTTTTATTTTCAAACATTCTTGTATTTTAGCTGTTATAAAGGCGAGGTTTCCTTTTAGAAATGGCATTTTACACTACTGTGTTTGTAACATTTCTAAAAGAAACCTCGCCGTTATAACAGCTAAAATACATTAATATATCGAATTAACATACATAGAATTACAATAATTGCAGAGTTATTTTGTTTAAAAGTCTGTATTTTGGTTAAAGAGTGTTGGAAAGACATTATTTAAAAATGCTTATTTGATAAAATATTACAATATCTGCCATTTTCCAAACGGTAAAATGTTCTACAATAACACTGACGTTAAAAATGATAAGTCCTTTTACAAAACGGCCACAATTTCCTCACTGTAAGTTTGTAATCATTGCAAGTCTTCTATGACATATTAAGTTTATTTTCTGTTTTCTTAGGGTTGTGGTGGCCCAGTGGTAGAGTCCTTGCCTGGTGATTGCCAGACTGGGGTTCGAGCCTGCTCAAACTCGTTAGTTCCTTTGGTCGTTGAAACCTCACCATCCTTGTGAGGTAAGGATGGGGGAGGGGGGGGGGACCCACTAGGTCTATCTGCTGAATCATCAGCCGCCATTTTCTGGCCCTCCTTCATCGCTAATCATATGTTATATGGTCAGTCTCTAGGACATTGTCCTGCTTGATCCACTGTTAAAAATTTGCATTAAAAAAAAAACAGCAAATGCCTGGCAACATTTATTCCATTATTTTTTACCGTTTTAAAAACAGATATATTGACGTAAAGCAGTGATATTACGATCACCAACCCGTAAAAGATAATAAAAAAGTAGATTAAATTACGGTCGCCTGTATTTTACTGAAATACGGTTGAGAACAGTATATTCTTACGGGAAATTTCCGATTAAAATTACGGTTCTTCTAACAATGTAGGGCAATGTCATTATCCATTGCCTCTGCCATTCATGCACAGCCTTTAAGCTTTTAAATTGATAATTCATACCAACTTGAATGACACCGACGAGACAATTGCATACTGTAACACTCACAGGGTCAGAAAGGACTGCAATATAAGAGCGAGTTATCTTGGGCCTCGAAGGAAATATTTAAGGAGTAACTGAAAGACTTCTTTGAGAACGGCGTCTTGCACATTCTCAAAGAGAATAGTTAACATGGCTGCAAGTCGACTTTCCCTGCCTACAATTCCATCAACATTTGGCTTTCAGTGGTAGAGAGACGCCATAAAATAAATGTCATTTCGGATATTTTGATTACTCTCGAGTGACCAAGTTAACGTTTTATTTAGTCTTGTATTAAAGGGAATAATAAAGAAAATCTTACCAGTAAACCTCCTTAAATATTCGAGGTTTTTATTATTATTGTTGTTGTTATTATTATTATTATTGTTATTACCTCCACCAGGAGGTTATGTTTTCGGTTCGGTTTGTTTGTTTGTTTGTTTGTTTGTTTGTTTGTTTCTCTGTTTGTCTGTCTGTCTGTGGACAACGTAGAGGCCACATTTCTACACGGAATCACTTCAAACTTGGCCAAGTAGTTCCCCAATGTGTATGGAAGAACTGATTAAATTTTGGTCAAGGTCACCCCAAGGTCAAGGTCACAGGGGTCACTGGTGTCACTATGACATAAGTGGCCATATCAAGAGACAGAAATAAAGCACTGACTTTTGCATAAGCCAACAGGGAAGTCCTAGTCCAGGCGCAACCCATGGGTGATGTTCAAATTTATAAAGGTCAAAGGTCAAGGTCATATTGGTGCATTATATCAATGTCATATTAAGTATCAGTGGCAAATGAACAAAGATCACTTGAAGGTCAAAAGTCAAGCAGGTCACTTGAAGGTCAAGGTCACGTGAAGGTCAAGGTCACGTGAAGGTCAAGGTCACGTGAAGGTCAAGGTCACGTGAAGGTCAAGTACATTAGAAGATCAAGGTCACTTGAAGCCAAGGTCATGTGAAGGTCAAGGTCACGTGAAGGTCAAGGTCACTTGAAGGTCACGTGAAGGTCAAGGTCATGTGAAGGTCGAAGTCACATCAATTCATGATTCTAGGACATATGGCGCTCTAGGTCACCTTGGCGGAGGTATGTCCTCTACGAGGACCATGTCCGCGTTCAGGACTTGCTCACTTGTTATTATTATTATTGTTATTATTATTTTCATTAGTAGTAGTAGTAGTAGTAGTAGTAGTAGTAGTAGTATAGTAATATTGGTATTATTACTGTTATCATTGCTGGTTTCTTAAGCGTCCGTATTCATTTTTTGGTATCTTGATGTTATTTGAGTGACGGGGTTAAGCTATTTTTTTTATACTAAAGGATATAATCCCTTATCTTTGTATTTAGCATTAAAGTCTCTAAATATAATTTTCATCAATGGTCTCTTAAAGCGTCATTGTCCCTATTGATGTGATATAAACATACGTTATACATATTTCAATAGAAAACCAAAGTGAAATTTGAAAATTTTTTATATAAAAAAGGTGATTTCACAGTTACCTGCTGTAAGATAATTTCTCATGCAATACTAAAAAAAAGCAGATAGCACTCACAAGGATATCTGACTTCTCCCAGTTACGAAATTGTTTATATATATATATATATATATATATATATATATATATATATATATATATATATATATATGTATATACATATATACATATATATATACATATATATATTTCATATATATATATGTATATATATGCATATATATATATGTATATATACATATATATATATATATATATATATATATATATATATATATATATATACATATATATATATATATATATATATATATATATATATATATATATATATATTTCATATATATATATATATATATATATATATATATATATATATATATTTCATATATATGTATATATATATTTCATATATATGTGTATATATATATATATATATATATATATATATATATATATATATATATATATATATATATATATATATATTATACCATTTCAAAAGCCCTATGTCCAGCTGAAGCATAAACATGGGATCACATTAGAAGTCAAAATTGCTTAGAACTACGCATATATCAAATATATATTTCACATTTCCTTTGATCTAAACGTGACTTCAGCGATTTAGTAACATTTAACTACAGAAAAAATCTAATTCCATTTGATTTTCGACTGAACAATACGACCTGAAATGTCATGGAATATTTTTCATGCCTTTGAAATAACTTTTAACAGATATTGAAAAATAAATACTAAAATTTTAATTTAACAACAATAAATTTAGTTGCCTCATCACACTTCTGAGTAAACAAAACATGAGTTTGTTTTGTTAGCCAATGTCAATCATAAAATATATCATGTAAAAATTATATATATGTATATATAACAGTATTCACTAAATCTTCTATTTGATATCAACATCTAAAATAGCAACTTGCTCTTTATTACAAGAGGAAACAAATTATAATACACTGTGGAAATTTTGTAGTAAAATAAACGTTAAAAATCCTAGGATAAATGTTGCCAAACATTTATCGTTTTAAAAACCGATATATTGACGTAAAGGAGTGATATTACGGTCACCAACCCGTAAAAAATAATAACTAAGTAGGGTAAAAATTCCGGTCGCCTGTATTTTACTGAAATACGGTTGAGAATAGTATATTTTTACCGAGAATTTCCGATTAAAATTACAGTTTGTTTAACAGTGTACACAGCAACCCATTTTTAAATCTTACAAATAGAATAAAAAATTGCAAAGCACTTATTACTTTAGAAACATCAATAACCACTGCAACAACAAGGACAAATGTATCCGTTTCTAGTCCACTCCAGGTCAAAGGCCTCACTCATGTCCTTATTGAAGTCTGGGCTTTGGCCACTTTTCATCACCACACTGGCCAACTGCTGATTGGTGATGGTGGGAGAATTTTGTCTGATCGCTCACAGCAAGCCAACCTACAATGGGTTGCTCTGACTAGTACAGCTTTGCTGATCATGGCAATACGCAAACCATTCCACCATGTTAAGGCATCCTGACCCAACAATTGGAAGTAAATATAAATGTACGTTAATATTACTGAATAAATGTGGACCATGAAACATAAATACAACGGGTTTATTAAAGCTAAAAACTTCATAATGAACACCGACACGTTTTATAAAGTCGCACTTATTCATAAATGAATAAAACTCATTGTCAATACAAGTTACTTCACAATCAAAAGCAGTAATTGATTTAATTGTTCAAGCAATTGGTTTCACGGGGGTGAAGCAAGTGAATCACTATTGATTAAGAACTCTAGTGAAGTGAATAACGAGAGAGAGAGAGAGAGAGAGAGAGAGAGAGAGAGAGAGAGAGAGAGAGAGAGAGAGAGAGAGAGAGAGAGAGAGAGAGAGAGAGAGAGAGAGACATTCAATTTCATTTCTTGAATAACATGATTCTCACGTCTTCCTCGAAAGCTGTACAGGGGGACGTAATATTTCAGATAAACTGTTGCAGTTAGTATTCCTTTAGAGTGCCAATTAAACCAGCACAACTACAATATCTTTGGTTCCATTTTCTTCTTATTATTATTATTATCATTATTATTATTATTATTATTATTATTATTATTACAAGCTAAGCTATAACCCCAGGTGGAAAAGCAAGATGCTATAGGCCCAACCTTATTGCCTTATTCTATGTTTGGGTTCCCCCAGGTCCCTCAGTGTGAGGTACCTCGTATATCCACCAGAGAAGTTGCTAATGCATCTTCCGGTGTATTTTGCATCTTCCGGTCTTGGATGGTCTGGGATGCATCTTAGGTATTTATCGAGCTTATTCTTAAACACATCTACGCTCACTCCTGATTTGTTTCTTAGATGAGCTGGCAGCGCATTAAATAGTCGCTGCATTATCGATGCTGGTGCGTAGTGGATTAATGTCCTGTGCGCCTTCCTTAGTTTTCCTGGTATAGTTTTGGGCACAATTAATCTACCTCAGCTTGCTCTTTCTGATATTTTTAGCTCCATGATGTTTTCAGTAATTCCTTCGATTTGCTTCCATGCTTGTATTATCATGTAGCGTTCTCTTGTCCTTTCTAGACTGTACAATTTATAAAATTGCAGTCTTTCCCAGTAGTCAAGGTCCTTAACTTCTTCTATTCTAGCAGTAAAGGACCTTTGTACACTTTCTATTTGTGCAATATCCTTTTGGTAGTGTGGGTACCATATCACATTGCAGTACTTGAGTGTAATACGTACATTAGATTTGTAAGACATAATCATGTGTTCAGCTTTTCTTGTTTTAAAGTGTCTGAATAACATTCCCATTTTTGCTTTACATTTAGCCAACAGTGCTGCTATTTGGTCGTTGCATAACATATTCCTGTTTAACATTACACCAAGGTCTTTAATTGCTTCCTTGTTTGTGATTGCCTCGTTATTAGGTCCCCTGTATGCATATACCATTCTTTCTCTGTTATTGATTCGAATTTATCGGAGTTAAATACCATCCTATTTATCTCCGCCCATTCATATATTTTGTTTAGATCTCTTTGTAATGAGTTCCTATCTTTATCACAAGTAATTTCTCTACTTATTCTTGTGTCAAGGGTACCACCAACAGGGAAAAATAGCCCAGTGAGGAAAGAAAACAAGGAAAGAAACTACAAGAGAAGAATAAACAATGAAAATAAAATATTTCAAGAACAGTAATAAGATAAAATTAGATTCTTCCCACATAAACTATAAAAACTTTTAAAAAATATAAAAAAGAAGAAGAGAAGTAAGATAGAACAGCAACCCCGAATGTACCCCCAAGCAAGAGAACTCTAATCCAAGACAGTGGAAGGCCATGGTATACAGGTTATGGCACTACCCAAAACTAGAGAACAATGCTTTGATTTTAGAATGTCCTTCCCCGTGAAGAGCTGCTTATTCTAGCTAAAGAGTCTCTTCTACTCTTACCAAGAGGAAAGTAGCCACTGAACAATTACATTGCAGGAGTTGACCTCTGGAGTGAAGAATTGTTTGAAAATATTCTGAGTAAAAATTTACAATGTGAAAAAATTGATGCAAAAAAAAACCCTCCCAGGGAAAACTATCACACACGTAAAGCAAAAATAGTCGCTTCAAGGTTAAAAATGTCTAGGATATCAAGGGGGATTTTGAGCTTAAGTGTCAAACATTTTAGCAGAGCAGAAGCACTTTTATCCTTGAAATATCAAAGTCTTTTTGTTCTTCGTTCGTGGAGTTTAAAATATCTATCAGTGAAGTAAAAATACTCTCAAAAACACTTCACTTTTCATTGTGACCAAGCAACATTTTATCGAATACCGTTTCTATATAAATAGTAAATACAGATAAATAAATATATAACTGAATAAATAATGAATAATTTCATAGACAGATCAATATATTTGTATATATTCCAAATATTCTAGTGGCGAAATGATGGTACAAGTATATATCATATGTACGCGGGTGTAGTATGTTCAAGTTGACGATAAGATAAGATACTTAAAGAGCTGAAGTAAGTATGAACGCTATAAATTTGAAAGAAATAGGGAAGAAATAATGATCAAGGAAAATTACAACAGAGAAGGAAAACTCCAGAATAGACGAAGAAATGATATAAGCAGAAGGTCTGGAAAAGAAGGAATATGGAAGTTACAGTTTAAATGTCCCCCATGAATGGCAAAGGCAAGGGACAGTGACAATACCCTAGCAGGACAATCCCTTAGAGACTGACCATATATACATATGATCAGTGCCTAACCACCCTCTCTACTTAAGCTAAGAGCTAGGGGGACCAGGCAATAGCTGTTGAGTACTCAGAAGTATAGGCTCCATCAAAGCCTTCATTCTTAGCACACAAAGAAGGTGAGGTTGCAGGCACTACAAGAAACTATCGAACTTGAACGGGTCTCGAACCCTAGTCAAGCAGATCGCAGTTTAAAGGTCACTCATGAATGACAAAGGCAAGGGACAGTGACAATACCCTAGCAGGACAATGCCCTAGAGGTTGACCATATATACATATGATCAGTGCCTAACCACCCTCTCTACCTACGCTAAGAGCTAGGGGGACCAGGCAATAGCTGTTGAGTACTCAGAAGTATAGGCTCCACCAAAGCCCTCATTCTTAGCACACAAAGAAGGTGAGGTTGCAGGCACTACAAGAAACTATCGAGCTTGAACGGGTCTCGAACCCTAGTCCATCAGATCGCCAGAGGGACGTTTCTAAATGAATTGATGAACTAACTCTCCTTTACGGAATTAGAATAAATAACGAGATAAATTGACTCTATTTGGTTTTTCGATTGATTGGAGAACAGCTCTGAACTCCCGCTCCTTCAAAAACTTCTCAACTTCCATCAAGAAATAAGAAGAAGAAGCAGCATTAAAGTTAGGAAGAAAGTTTTTGATTGCGGGAATTCTTATTCCCATCTAATGTAACTTTTCAAAGAAATCTCGAACATTCTTACTGATCATACGACTCTATATCTCTTTTATGTATGTATGATTGACACGAGAATTCAAGGAGCAGGGAAACTTTGTATTGACTTTGAGTTCATTTAATGAATTAGGTTCTCTTTATCAGATAACATCTTTACAAATGATTTATATCCGAGGCCGATGTGGTAGCGCCTCTGACGGGCGAACGCCAGACTAGGGTTAGTCCCCCATTCAAACTCGTTAGTTTCTTTGGTCGCTGCAACCGCACCATCCTTGTGAGCTAAGCAGTTTGAAGGGGGTGTTTGGTGGAGCCTATATGTCTATCTGCTGAGTCATCAGCAGCCATTGCCTGGTCCTTCTTGGTCTTAGCTTGGGTGGAGAGGGGGCTTGGTCGCTGATCATAAGTATATATGGTCAGTCTCCAGGTCATTATCGTGCTTGATAGGGCAACGTCACTGTCCCTTGCCTCTGTCATTCATGAGCGGCCTTTAAACTTTCAATATCAATTTGTCTGAATTAGGAGAAAATTGGGATGGTATTATGTGGTAGTAATAGCTCTTTGGTTCTGAACTGTTCAGGATTATTGTTATTTGCTGAATGCATTTAATAATTATGCATACAAATAACTGTCAAAATAAATAAATATAATCTGTACTTCTTTGATTTAAATACTGTAATCTGATTAAGAATCTTTTTATATCCTACTAAACATCCTTCAAAGTTGTTTGATGATATGATGAATAATATTTTTCGTATTGATTTTAAGTATATGAATTCTAACTATCAATGGCATAGGGCAGAACGTTTTATGACATACTGTAGATTTCAATATTTAAAGTTGAAGTGAATATTACTGTCCATACGACAGTAGTGTAATCAAATGGAATTTCTGTTTAGACATTTTTTTGTCAATTATTATAAAAATAAATTAAAAAGGTCTCATAATTCTAAACTGATTGAAATAATTTTTATGTAACTTCCAATTAATCAATTTTATTGATTATCTTGATTGGAAGACCAAGACAAACTACAGTATAATATTTTCCATCTTCAAAACTTATATTCACAGTAAATAAGTGAAAAAAAAATATATTTAGTAATTTTCAAACCTTTAGGAGAAGGATAATGACACCGAGACTGGGACATAATAAAATATTCAATTACCATTATTATTATTATCATTATTATTATTATTATTATTATTATTATCATTTGCTAAGCTACAGCCCTAGTTGGAAAAGCAGGATGCTATAAGCCATGGGGCTCCAACAGGGAAAATAGCTCAGTGAGGAAAGGAAACAAGGAAAAATAGAATATTTTCAGAACAATAATATAAAATAAATATTTCCTACATAAAATATAAAAACTTTAACAAAACAGGCGGAAGAGAAATTACACAGAATAATTTGACTAATTATCTAAACAACTGTGTTTTTTTTTTATTTACTGACCATTGTTTGAATGTGATAATTGACTTTATCGTGGCTATCACTCATGAATCTGTTCATGGTATTTATTTATTCATTTGACTAATAATCTAAACAACTTTTTTTTTTCATTTATTGACAATTGTTTGAATGTGATAATTGATTTTGCTGTGCCATTTTGAAGCTTCTGCTACGAATGATAGTCACCAAAACGCATAACTAGTTTTGCATGTTAACTTTTTGTTAATTTGTTATATCAATTTTACAGTTATGAATGTCTAGATTTTGTTCATTTCAAAAGGTATCTAATAAAATTTTCAATTTATTCTGCCAGTAAACTATATAGTGATGCTTGTTCAACTAGTTACCTCCGCTCCGCCAACGAACGTGGAAGGAGGTTATGCTTTGCCTTTGTGTGTTTGTTTGTGTATGTGCGTGTGTGTGTTTGTTTGTGAACAGCTTCCTGCCCACAATTTCAATCGTAAATGAAATTTGCAGGGATTAACTGTTATGTAAAAATCTGGAAGTGATTAGATGTTGGAATGTCAAGATCAAAGGTCAAGGTCACCGTCAAGCAAAATATCCAATTCACGTATTCAGTCATAAGTTTGGACACCGTTGTCATAGACACTTCAAACTTGTTTCATAATTGAGTATATGAAAATCTACGCCAATATATACTGTGCATGTTAAGATCAAAGGTCAAGGTCAAGGTCGAGCAAATGGTTGAGAAATAAGCTGCTGCAGAGGAGGTCTGCGCAATACTGAGTGCCCCTCTAGTTTTTTTTGTTAACCTTTTCATTTTTCTATCGATTTCAGACTCATAAATGTCGAGTTTTTATAACGTTTACAAAGCTGAGAGAATGTTGAATTGCTTCTAGATCTTGGCTCAGACTGCCTATAATATTTATAACGTTTACAACGCTTCAAGAAGGCTAAAATTACTGCCAGATATTTTCTCAGACAGCATCTGTAACGTTTACAATGCTTCCAGAAGGCAAAAATTACTGCCAGGTCTTTGCTCATACATGTTTATTTCGAAAGGTACCTAATACACTACCCGATTTGCTCTGCCAGTAAACAATACAATGTGCTTATTAGCTGAAATCTATGGATAGTCTTGACTCTTGTTTCATATCTTTCATTGAAATTGATGTTAAACATTAGCTTTAAGGTTTCGTTTATTGATATCACAAAACTGAATTTTTCTTAAGTTTTTTCCCACTGCTATCCCTACATTAAGGCATCGGTTGCCTGATGAGCCCTCTCCAATGCCTTCAATCAAAGGCACCTTCTTTCGCTAAACCTCTTCTCTCCATATCATCCTTCACCTTATCTCGCCCAAAACTCAAATCATAAGCCTTAATTCTGTGTCATAGCCTCTGTACCATGGTCTTCCACTGTCTTGGGTTAGAGTTCTCTTGCTTGAGGGTACACTTGGGCACACTATTCTATCTAATTTCTCTTCCTCTAGTTTTGTTGTCTTTATGGTTTATTTAGGAAATATTTATTTTAATGTTACTCATCTCAAAATATTTTATCTTCCCTTGTTTCCTTTCCTCACTGGGCTATTTTCCCTGTTGGGACCCCTGGGCTTATAGCATCCTGCTTTTCCAACTAGGGTTGTAGTTTTGTAGTTAATAATAATAATAATAATAATAATAATAATAATAATAATAATAATAATAATAACTTTCCAGAATATCTCTAACCAAGTTAAGATCCCCTGAAAACTTTCTTACACATTTTCATAAATCTTTACAGGACTTTAGA
>NC_090761.1:61664565-61669565 GCF_036898095.1 Palaemon carinicauda | reverse complement strand
GCTAAGTTATGGAACGATATGAAGTTTCTGATGAAAATGTCATCGGCCGGAACGAGTTGAATTAATTGAGAATTATGGCTTATGTTCATCTAACTATTTGAGGCGAAGTTCCGGTGATACTTGGGACTACTGTTTATGGCGGTTTTGTTCATAAACAAAAGCATGGGTGGAATCATTATTATTATTATTATTATTATTATTATTATTACTAGCCAAGCTACAACCATAGTTGGAAAAGCAATATGCTATAAGCCCAAGGGCTCCAACACTGAAAAATAGCCCAGTGAGGAAAGGAAATAAGAAAATAGATAATTGATGAGAATAAATTAACAATATGTCATTCTAAAAACAGTAACAGCGTTAAAACATATATTTCATATATAAACTATTACCAACGTCAAAAACAGATATGTCAACCATAAACAATAAAAAGACTCATGTCAGCCTGGTCAACATAAAAACATTTGCTCCAACTTTGAACTTTTTAAGTTCTACTTAATCAACTACCCGATTGGGAAGATCATTTTTTTTTTGGGGGGGGGGGGGGGTACTAAAGAGTTCATAATACGCTTCTTATATATAGTCTATATACTATATATTATACCAAGGCTAAATATTTAGATAGATATGCACACACAGATTAAGCCCTTCCCACTCCTACCCTTTCCTAATTACAGCCTTCTTAACCAGGGTATGACTATTCCCTCTCGCCCTACAAGGGGAGAGACTGAGTAGTTATACGTCTGGCAATGCCACTGAGTGGGACAGAGTTTTATATATATATACGCTATATATATTTATATATATACATACATATATATATAAATATACACAATATATATATATATATATATATATATATATATATATATATATATACATATATATATATACACATAGGCTACACACATATATTTACATATACACGTACATATATATATATATATATATATATATGCATACTGTATATAAAACCAGACACTAGCTCTTTATTATACAGGGGAGATTTCATGGCAAAGTGGAATGTCAGAATGTCCGTTTTGACTTATTTCATTTTACAGAAATGTTATGTTGGCTTGTTGTGTTAAGCGGAGTGACTTCAGCTGAAAGCATGTTGCACGGTTAGAACATGCCTGCCTTCTCTCTCTCTCTCTCTCTCTCTCTCTCTCTCTCTCTCTCTCTCTCTCTCTCTCTCTCTCATACTCTTAATCTGTCAGCCTATTGTATCTGTTTTCCATCTCTCTCTCTCTCTCTCTCTCTCTCTCTCTCTGCCTCAAACTGAGGGACCTGGGGGAACCCAAACAAAAAATATGGTAAGGCAATAAGCCTCTCTCTCTCTCTCTCATACTCTTAATCTGCCAGCCTATTGTATCTGTTTTTCGCCTCTCTCTCTCTCTCTCTCTCTCTCTCTCTCTCTCTCTCTCTCTCTCTCTCTCTCTCTCTCTCTCTCTCTCTCTCTCTCTCTCTCTCTCTCTTTTATTCTTAATTTGCAAGCCTATTGTATCTCTCTCTCTCTCTCTCTCTCTCTCTCTCTCTCTCTCTCTCTCTTTCTCTCTCTCTCTTAATTTGCAAGCCTATTGTATCTCTCTCTCTCTCTCTCTCTCTCTCTCTCTCTCTCTCTCTCTCTCTCTCTCTCTCTCTGCGTCTGGACGCTTGCCAAAAAAATGAATTCACAGGTTAAACTAGGTTAACGAATTGAAAATTTGAAATAGTTTTATATAAATGCATATTCCTCTTCTCTATTTATCATGACAGTCGAATCCGCATCAAGTTTTACATATGAATAAGTACAAACATTTATCAAAAAATATTCAGAGAATCCACGGTGCAAGTATTCTATCAAATCAATTGGCAGACTGCAGAATACTGGATGATTTTGCCAAAGTGGAGAACGAAGTTACTACAATTGAATATTTTGTCGTTTCGTCGAAACGTTGTACACATTCCATAGGATTTATGTCAAATTATATACAATTCCAAAAATGCTGCGACCAATGTGTGAAATTAGTAGTTTTTGTTTAGGTAATAATTTGCATTCGGGCTAAGAATCCGATAGTGTTTGGCGCTTTGTCAATATGTGTAACAAGATTCTTGCCTCTTATTATTATTATTATTATTATTATTATTATTATTATCATTATTATTATTATTACTTGCTAAGCTATAACATTAGTTGGAAAAGCATGATGCTATAAGCTCATGGGCTCTAACAGGGAAAATAGCCCAGTGAGGAGGAAGGAAGGAAAAATAAAATGTTTTAATAGTAACAACATTAAAATATTTATTTCCTATATAAACTACATAGACTTAAACAAAGCAAGAGGAAGAGAAATAAGATACAATAGTGTGTCCGAGTGTACCCTCAAGCAAGAGAACTCTAACCTAAAACAGTGGAAGACCGTGGCACAGAGGCT
The DNA here is from genome assembly GCF_036898095.1 of Palaemon carinicauda. Taxonomy (NCBI): domain Eukaryota; kingdom Metazoa; phylum Arthropoda; class Malacostraca; order Decapoda; family Palaemonidae; genus Palaemon; species Palaemon carinicauda. The sequence goes on along the minus strand of NC_090761.1, from coordinate 61,667,151 downwards.
ATGACACTAACCAAGACTAGAAAACAATGGTTTGATTTATGTGTCCTTCTTCTAGAAAGAGCTGCTTACCATAGCGAAAGAATCTCTTCTGCCCTTACCAAGAGGAAAGTGGCCACTGAAAAATTACAGTGCAGTAGTTAACCCCTTGAGTGAAAAAGAATTGTTTGGTAATCTTAGTGTTGGCAGGTGCATGAGGACAGAGGAGACTATGTAGAGAAAGGGCCAGACTATTCGGATCCTATAACTCTCTAGCGGTAGTATCTCAAAGGGTGGCTGGTGCCCTGGCTGGTGTGAAATACGTAAAAATTTCCTTAAAAATGCTGGAGTAAATGTTGCCAGGCATTTACAGCTTTAAAAACTGATATACTGTTGTATTTTACTGAAATACGGCTGAAAGCAGAACATTTTTACGGAGAAATTCCGAGTAAAATTACGGTTTTTTTTTTCAAGTGTGATATAAAATGAAAGAAAAGAAGCACAGCAAATCAATTATAATTTAGTACATAAGTTATAATTAGTAATAATGATACGCTTAATTAGTGACTCAAAGACGCTGGTAGAAGTAATTTTGGGATATAGATAGGCACAGATAAAAATAACTCATAATTAAAAAGATATAATCAATAATGGTACCATAAACCAGTATCTAATGGGTATTGGTAATAACTGGGAAGAGAAGTTATTTTGATTTGTATATAGCTAATGAAATAGGATTATTTTGTTTATTTTAAAATTCTTTGTTTTCTGAGAATACATGTCCACATTATCCCAGCACAATAATGTATCAAAAATATAAGGCTTATTTGAACATACACTATATGTATGTGTATATATATTTTATATATATATAGATATATATATATATATATATATATATGTATACATATATATATATATATATATATATAATATATATATATATATATATATATATATATATATATATATATATATATATATATAGTTTCACTAATGGAAGGGCATTTTTAAAAAACATTGTTTATGATCATTGCAGTATTATCAAGTCTATGAATAAATATAAATTTTCAATCTAACAAAGAGAAACTAGTACCTACTCACCACCATCATCATCATCTCCTCCTCCGCCCCATTGACGCAAAGGGCCTCAATTTCTACCAAATCAATTCTTCCGTAAACAAAGGATAAGATTTTAGCGGACCATGATGCGAATTTGTTCGCTGGTCCTATGATGAGATGAATGGAGGTCTGATCGCTTTCTGATTTGCAAAGGAGGTCGAATACTGAGAGTTCTGACTGTAATTAGCAACTTGAAGCGTGTTCGAACCTAGCAAAGCTACGGCCCAAAAGGAATCCGTTGTCTGAGAATAGTCCAAGTAATTTGTCAGCGATACCTGCTTCCAATGTTTGCCTGTCGGGTCTTATACAAGGCAAGTGCTTTTGGAAGCGTCCAGACTTTCACTCGCGTTAATGCTTTGACAGATATCGTAGATTGGTGGCCTATTGGAAACGTCCATGCCTGGTAAGCGCCAGATTGGGGTTTGAGTCCCGTTCAGACTCGTTGGTCGCTTTATAGTTTTTGCAACCTCACCCGCCTTGTGAGATAGGAATGGAGGTTTTGGGGGAGTCTATAGGTCTAACTGGTTAGTCATCGGTAGCCACTGCCTGTTCCTCCCTGGTCCTAGCTTAGGTGGAGATGGGGCTGGGCTTGGGTGCTGATATATATATATATATATATATATATATATATATATATATATATATATATATATATATATATATATATATATATATATATATCAAATAAACCATATATTTTAATACATTAATGTCTGGATTCTCTTATCGACCTGGAGATCAGAGTCTCGAGGCAAAACCACTCGAAGACAATAGCATCTGACAGGCCGGGAATCGAACCCTGGACCAGAATGCTTGTATGACAATGCCCGTACCATTCAGCCACGAAGATGCTATTGTCTTTGACTGATTTCGCCTCGAGACTCTGATCCCGAGGTCGGTATGAGAATCCACACATTAATTTATTAAAACATATGGCTTCTTTGAAATATGCAAAAAACACGTGTAAATATGAAAAATTTATCATTATATATATATATATATATATATATATATATACATATATATATATATATATATATATATATGTATATATATATACATATATATATATATATATATATATATATATGGTGAGTCTTTGTCATTATCCTGCTTGTTAGAGCAATGTCCCTGTTCCTTGCCTCTGTCATTCATGAGTGGCCTTTAAACCTTCAAAGGGTGTCTGTTACAGATATCACTGTCTTTTGTTTCGTGCAGGTAACTTTACTATTATGAACATCACATTCCTCTTAAACAGTTAAATGTCTTTTTTGACAGTACTTTGAAATAGACGAGATCAATTATTAACATATTTTAGTTCGTGACACTGAATAAACGAGAGTTTATTTTGTTGATTGTAGCTTAGTAAACATTTCTAGTGAATTTTATAGTTGTCTTCAAGAATATGAATGTAAGATAGAATAGTCGGTTAAGGAGTTTAAGAATCGCCTTAATATTTAATGGGGAGGGGAGGGGGTGGATTCAGTA
>NC_090761.1:61657065-61659565 GCF_036898095.1 Palaemon carinicauda | reverse complement strand
CTCTTATTCTTACTCGGCTCTTCGCGTAATGAAAAAAAGAAGAAAAAAAAAGTTGGAGTTTCCGTGAAGATGTCTGGTTCAGACTTCAGCGGTTGCAGCATTGTAAGAGGCCAATAAGCATTATACTCTCTCTCTCTCTCTCTCTCTCTCTCTCTCTCTCTCTCTCTCTCTCTCTCTCTCTCTCTCTCTCTCACACACACACATACATATGCACTAAACAGAATATCAAAGAACATATTGATGTCTTAAATAAATAAAGAAAAAAAAGAAAACAAATGAATAATGCAATTAAGTGATAAAAAACCCCATAGTCTTATTATTATCAATGCTATTCTATTATCATTATTATCAAGATATACGTTCATTCACAAAAAAATTAAAAGAGAGATTTAAAACATAACTTTATATGATATCTTTTAATCTCTATCATTAACCTACAGACACTTAAATATTTCTCAGTTTCTTCACATTAATGACAAATAAATCATATCAACTCGTTGCTAATTAACACCAAAGATAAATACTCTTAGCAATTGAGGCACTTATGAATGTTAATGTGCTTACGATAGCGTTTTAGACAAACAAAATGGAGTAATAAATGCAAATGCATGTAATTATAGCTATTACTTTTTTTTTCGCACTACGCAAATGTAAATAAGCAAAATTTAACCTTGATTAATCACTTAATGAATTGTACAGCTGGACACAAGAATTATTGGTACACCTTGATCTAGAGAAGTGCATTCAGCTATACCCTTACTGCAAGGCGAGTTACCGTGTTTAGCCCCATCCACCACCTCTGCCATCTCTACGCTATCTGTTCAGTTACTCCCCGTGAAGTAAGGGTGTGAAAGGGTGCATTTCCTCTGAGCGAGGTATACTACGGACTCCTGTGCCCAACTGTACTTATGCGTCATTATTTCTGAACGTGATGACGCACTTGAACCAAAATGCAAATTTGCGAATCACATATTCATTCATTCTTTTACATATGCACTACCGTACATTGCGAATTTGCACATTTATCAATACTTGTGCGTATGTATTAACATGTAAGGTGAATTTGCGTATTTATTTATTCTTGTGTGCATATATTAACATGCATGTGAATTTGCGTATTTACTTACTCATCTACCTATGTAATATCGTGCAATGTGAATTTGCGTATTTACTTATTCATCTGCGTATATAATAACGTGCAATGCGAATTTGCATTTCTGTGTATGTACTGTATTATATAAATTCAACTGACCGGCTTAAAGTAAGTTTCCTCTCATGGGTTCACAGTCGTATATTAATAACATTATTACCGGTGGCGTCATATTTGCAAGAGAAGATATTTTTCTCAGTGGGTATTTGCCCTAAAGTTGAATGCTCAGACTTTCTTACCATTGCCTGAAAAGAAAGCTATTCGCCTCTGAGTTTAGATATTCTATTGAATTAACCCGAATAAGCGCTCGGGAAATTCAGTCTTGTGTTCATATAATATTTATCAAATTGAATTTGCTATCTCTATTTATTTTACGGGAGTGATACGAAAATGCTTTATTGGTGCTGAGGTGAAATTGATTTCTCTTATGATAATTCATAACATCTGCGAATTCTCGTGAACTGGATCACCAAAGTTGCTATATTGTTAATGATATGAATTGTTTCAAAACTAATTATCATCATTATTATTATTATTATTATTATTATTATTATTATTATTATTATTATTATTATTATTATTATTATTATTATTACTTACTAGGCTACAACCCTAGTTGGAAAAGCAGGATGCTATAAGCCCAGGGGTCCCAACAGGCCCAGTAAGGAAAGGAATGAAGGAAAAATAAAATATCTTAAGAACAGTAACACTAAAATAAATATTTCCTTTAAAAAGTTTAAAAACTTCAACAAAACAAGAGGAAGGGAAACTAGATATAACAGCGTGCCCGAGTGCAAGTTATGGACCTCAATATATTGTTTATTCTTTTTGAATTAACAATAAAAAAGTCCTGATATTTTATTTTCTTGTATTTAAGAAAAGCAATATTGAAAATCCACACGATCATCAGGAAATTACAGATTTCCCTGAAATGACTTACATCATTACTCAAAATGCTTATAAGTAACATTAAAGTAAAGGCTCTCATTTCACGAATAATATTTTGAATTAATGTGAACTGGTTGTTCATAGTTTCAAACGTGGACATCGATGCACTGATTTCATAATGGAATTCCTTGAACTTGATAGAATTAGCGCTCGGCGTTCCAAACAACATCAAAACATTGGTTATGTATATTCATAATTCATTTCGTGAATTAATGCGAAATGCTGGCGGAAATTGGAAACAGTGACTGAACTCAAGATTGAATTACATATCAAACTGAAATGAATTACCACTCAAGAATCTCACGACGATAATTTGTATTATTTTTTTGAACTTACAAAGTATCTTTTTTTTCTAATAAAATAGAGTAGTAAAATATACCAAATTAATATGAATTGCTACTG
>NC_090761.1:61629565-61652065 GCF_036898095.1 Palaemon carinicauda | reverse complement strand
CGTGAGTGAGGACTTTATAAATCTATTAAAAACCTGACTACAGGACTATACAAATCTATTAAAAAACCTGAATATAGGACTATACGAATCTATTAAAAAACCTGACTACAGGACTATACAAACCAATTTAAAAACCTGAATATAGGAATATAAAAATCTATCTAAAAACTTCGGTACAGGACTATACAAATCTATTTAAAACCCCGAGTACAGGACTATACAAATCTATTTAAAAACCTGAGTACAGAATTATAAAGATCTAGTTTAAACCCTTAAAACATAATTTTCCTGTAAATCGAAACAAAAAAAAGATGATTCCACTGAGTAATCTATCTCCAAATTCATCCCAGTAGTATATCCGCGAATGCTAAAAGCTTAAAATCACAGGACAGAAAATAAATGCAACAACTCTCAGAGTAAATAGATTACGGAGACATCCCTCGCAGCCAGACCCTTCATAAAATGGATTTTGTAGCGATGGCCGAGTCGCAGGGAAATAATGACGAGTCGTCTAAATGTAAATTATACATGAAAATCCGGCGAAAGCAAATGTCAGCCACAATTCCAGGTCAAAGGTCTTTCACCTTTCATATGGAAATTAAGATGCGGCAGTTGCCAGGGGTCAAGATTTCATCCCGTGGCCACTTTTACAGAGCATAATAGAATTCATCTCTGGAGTAGATACGTATTTAAATGTGTGACATATTTGTGTATGTGTGTGTGTATATATATATATATATATATATATATATATATATATATATATATATATATATATATATATATATACTGTATATATTATTATTATTATTGTTATTACTTGCTAAGCTACAACCCTAGTTGGAAAAGCAGGATGCTATAAGCCCGAGGGCTTCTACAGGGAAAATAGCCCAGTGAGGAAAGGAAATAAGGAAACTACAGTATAAGAGGAGTAATTGATTAAAATATAATATTTTAAGAACAGTAACGTGATTAAAATAAATCTTTCATACATAAACTATAAAAACTTCAAAAAAACAAGAGGAAGAGAAATTAGACAGAATAGCGTGCCCGAGTGTACCCTCAAGCAAGATTACTCTACCCTAAGACAGTGAAAGACCATGGTACAGAGGCTTTGGCACTATCCAAGGCCATAGAACAATGGTTTGTTTTTGGAGTGTCCTTCTCCTAGAAGACCTGCTTGCTATAGCTAAAGAGCCTCTTCTACCCTTACCAAGAGGAGAGTAGCCACTGAACAATTACTTTGCAGTAGTTAACCCATGAGCGAGGAAGAATTGTTCAGTAATCTGTGTTGTCAGGTGTATGAGGAAAGAGGAGAATATGTAAAGAATATTCCAGACTATTTGGTGTGTGTGTGTGTGAGAGAGAGAGGAAAAGGAAAATTAACCGTAACCAGAGAGAAGGATCTAATGCAGTACTATCTGACTTAGTCAAAGTACCCAATAACTCTCTAGCGGTAGTAACTCAACGGGTGGCTAGTGCCCTGGCGAACCTGCTACCTGTTGGCATGTATGCATGTATGTATGTATGTTTGTATGTATGCATGTATGTATGTATGTATAAATATATATATATATATATATATATATATATATATATATATATATATATATATATATATATATATATATAATCGTATACGTGTGTGTATTATAAGAACAAAAGGAAGGGTGAAAAGTCTTGATTGGATTTAGTACTTTCGTGTTGTGACCGACTTCATCGGACTCAAAATGAGAATAAAAATATGAGGCTATCGTATTTATACAGGAACGGGCATCCCTAAGCTGTCAGCTTCTTTACGATTCCAGATAAGTCGGATTTAGGAAAAGAGGATAATACGGGATTAACTGGAAAACGGACCGAGGCTTAGGTTTAATTTATAGGTAATCGAAAAGGAATAAAGTCACTGATATGTGTTATATCACGGCCTTATTTTAAGAGGATTTATAACGGGATTTAAGCCAAGTGATAACTATAACACTATTGACGAAGCCTTGCCTGTTATCCAGAACTCTTGCTTGAAGGTACACTCAGGCACATTATTCTATTTGTTTCCTTATTTTTTTTTAGAATGATTTATTGTTAATTTATTCTCATCATTTATTTATTTCCTTATTTCCTTTCCTCACTGGGCTATTTTTCCCTATTGAAGCCCTTGGGCATATAGCATCTTGCTTTTCCAACTAGGGTTGTAGCTTGGCTAATAATAATAATAATAATAATAATAATAATAATAATAATAATAATAATCACAAGGCTATTTTCCCTGTTGGAGCCCGTATATGGCTTATAGCATCCTCCTTTTTCAACTAGGGTAATAGCTTAGCAAGTAATACTTTGTAATAATGTGTCACCCTCCCAACCCCCGCTTTCTCTCTCTATTTTGTATAGTTTCTAATTTGTATTGCCTTATCCATTCTCTCGAAATGTATTGTAATTATCTCAGTATTCTGAGTTTTCGTTTTCTACTCGTGAAAGTAAATAAAAAAAGGAATATTTACATACATTAGTTTACTAAGAAAAATCGCAAAAATAACCTATTACTGCAGCAATAATTTTTAGCTTTCATATAAAAATATATATTAGTCCAACAACATTAAAAGGAATACATAAAAGAGATCTGTTATCTGTTCGTAAAATGCCACTTTCTCTAAAAAGAAAAGTATCTATTCAGATGGTCCTACCAGTTTGAACTTACGTATCTCAAACTTGGAGTCCAACTAAAAGATTAGTACATAAGCTAGTTACAACTCATAGAGCTATGGGAAGAATAATGATGGGAATAGAATATCAAGAATAATGGTGGGAATAACACTAAGAGACAGAACAATAGAAAAATGTATAAGAAAGAAATCTAAAGTAGAGGATATTCTAACAACATGTAAGAAAAAGAAATGGACAAGAGCAGGACATATAATATAATGAGAACAACAGATAATGGATGGACATTAAGAATAAAAGGATGGGTCCTTAGAGATTGCGCAAAAGAACACGGGAAGGAAGGGAAAACGAAGGATTGAAAAGCTAAGAAAATATTCGGGTATAGACTGGCAAAGAAAGACCATAAACAGACACCAGTGGAAGGTGATGTCTGAGGCCTTTATCATGTAGTGTACGGCTAATTATATATATACATACATATATATATATATATATATATATATATATATATATATATATATATATATATATATATATGTATATATATATATATATATATACATACATATATATATATATATATATATATATATATATATATATATATATATATATATATATATATATACACACACACACACACACACATATATATATATATATATATATATATATATATATATATATATATATATATATATATATATATATATATATATATGTATCCAGATGTGAGTAAATACCGGAAACCACTGTACACGGAATAAATCTATATAAATCTTGTTTTGTATTCCGTACGCTACTTCATCATGCCGCTGAACAAAGTCCTCTAAATCAAAACAGGACAAAACCCATGAATATAAACCTCGGCAAACAATTTACCAGTTATTATTCATTCGTAATTTGTCATTTATAGATGTAAACGGATTCGGTACTTCATTCTGTAACGTTTGAATGAAGAATTTCTATTCCCAAGAGATGAAAGGCGCTGGTATTTCATTTTCAAAATATTGGTCGTTTTCGGGAGGATAAAAATTCCCCGTCGGTACGTGTGTCCTTGTGTTCCGTATATTTCGAGGTTCACAAAAGAATAGCTGTTTATAGTATAGGGTCTGCTTCTATTATGACTGTTTCTATAGCGTATTTCAATTACTTTCTATATCAAAACGTTTTCACGACAGATTACCGTTTTGAGAAAAAAATATTAATTTCCAAAATAGCTTTTCTGAGGGTTCAAACAATGTAATTACTAACAAATTAGTCTGAATGTGATTTGGTCTTTCCCATATCTTTTAATACTGTTCTAATTCTATATTATTGTTCTATTCCCTGGATGTGTCCAGCCTAGACGTATTACGAAGGATAAAAATACGCATGCATAGATACACACAAAGCTCCCTTTACACACTCATAAACACACACATTTTCTCTCCTCCATCATATAACTAGAATACACAGGCGATTTAGCCTGAGAATCTTAACATATCAAGCTAAAATAATATGCAATTTATTTACATATTCATTACTGATATTTCATATGTTATATAGATATCAATACCCTAGAAATTTAACATGAATTGAAAATTGGAATTAAGAAATGTTGAGGGGTAGATGGAGATGGTTTGGGCATGCTTTTCGCACTCCCCAAGAGAGATTAGTTCACCAAAACGTTCAGCTTGGCTACACAAGGCACTAGAAAAGTTGGAAGACCTAAACCTACATGTCTGAGGACTATGAAGCGCGAAGTAGAAGATGCTGAATGGAGAAGTGATGATTTAAAAGCTCGAGATAGAGACGACTAGCGGAATGTAACCGAGGCCCTATGCGTCAATGGGCGTAGGAAGAGACGATAATGAATGGCAGAATCAAGGGACAGTGACACTGCCATATCAAGAAGGACAATGCCCTAGAGACTGACCATTTATACACATGATCAGCACCCAAGCTCCCCTCTCCATCCAAGCTAGGACCAAGTAGGGCCAGGCAATGGCTGTCGATGACTCAGCAGATAGACCTATAGGCTACCAAAAATCCCCTGTCTTTAGCTCACAGGATTGGTGAGGTTGCAGTGACCAAAGGAACTACCGAGTTTAAGCGGGACTGGAACCCCATTCTAGCGTTTACAAGTCAGGGACGTTACCACATCGGTCACCACAACCCAACAATCATACTAATGCTATTTTATCATAGACAATGCACCAATCCTCCAAGGAATTTCTAACATTTAACCTTACAACGTAAACAGTGGCGAGATTCACAGTATCTGATTGAGGTCGCCTTCATAAAAATCTAGTTTTTACTGCAACTCAGGTACAACATTTCCCAACAATATGAAGGCTTTCTTTCCTGTTGTTTTTGTACCTTTGAATTTTACATCTCAAGTTGAATAGTTTTTGTCACTGACTTTCATTTATTTTCTCAGCCTTTCATCTCTTCTTCCTTTTTTATCTTTTTATTTCTTTTATTCATCTTTTTCATTCCTTCTATTTTTGCACTTTCATTTCCTTTGTCTCATCTTCCCCTCTCACCTGCGTTTTCATTGTTGACTTTGTCAGGTCACTGTTCGCTATATCATCATTATCTTTATTTATACTACTAGTGTACGCTACCCGACAAACATAACGGCTAAATATTTAGATATGCAGACAAACACGCTTCCCCTCTCATCAGGGTATGACTACTCCCTACCACCCTACCTGAGGGACGGGGAGAGCTATATATATATATATATATATATATATATATATATATATATATATATATATATATATATATATAACCAGATTCTTGCTCTTTATCATAAAGGAGAGATTATTATCATCATAAGGCAATTTCATTCCATTTTCCCTACTTGCCTCCCAATCTGTACATTCATTTCCCTTTCTATTTTCCCGTCTCTCTTTATCTCACTTTTTTTTCCTTTTTCAACTCTCCCGATTGGTATCACATATCACCTATTCGAAACCACCACTGTTCTAACTTTGCCAGGATATACGTTTTGACATGTGAAAGATCACTGACGAATTGCCTTTAACATTCCATTCCCCACCAGGGATCGAACTTGGGATTCCTCATATGAGAGCAGAGAGAGGGAGGGACTTGATGACACACAGTGAGACAGACATTGATATTCCTTCCCGTATGAGAGCATAGAGAGGGATAGACTTGTTGATAGACAGATAGACAGTGAGATAGACATTGATATTCCTAGCCTCTTCTAAATTCAAACGCATTGGTCACTACAATTTGAGGAGAGAGAGAGAGAGAGAGAGAGAGAGAGAGAGAGAGAGAGAGAGAGAGAGAGAGAGAGAGAGAGAGAGAGAGAGAGTACTTAAAAATGCAGTACAGTAAGATCAATCCTTTAAGAATGTAAAATCATATTTTTTTACAATATTAGATGACATTCTCGGCAGATTAATTACCCTCCTCATCCAGGTACTCAGCCTTTCATGGCTTGATACATTTCACACAGCAAGTCTCTCAAAGTCAAGGGGACAAAGCAGTCAGTATGCTTGCAGAGATTACGCTCAATCTATTATTATTATTATTATTATTATTATTATTATTATTATTACTTGCTAAGCTACAACCCTGGCTGGAAAAACAGGATGTCATAAGCTCATGGGGTCTGGCAGAGAAGAATAGCTCAGTGAGGAAACAAAGTAAGGAAATAAATAATCTATATGAGAAGTAATTTACAATTAAAATAAAATATTTTAAGAATAGTAACAACATTAAACATATCTTTTATATATAAACTATAAAAAGACTTATGTCAGCCTGTTCAACATAAAAACATTTGTGTAAGTTTGAACTTTTGAAGTTACTACCCAATTATGATCATTCCACAACTCGGTCACAGATGGAATAAAACTTCTAGAATACTGAGCAGTATTGAATTGAGCCTTATGATGCCGAAGGCATGAATACTAGAATTAAAACAAAGAAATCCATATTCACTTCAGAATCTAATCAATTCTTAATTAATCAATGTTCTTAACTTCACAAAACCTTATGTAAAGTTATCGAAGATAGTTTGGGGTATGTTGTGCTCATTAGATAGGATCAATTTCTCCGTCAGGGATAAAAGGCGCAAAAATCTTACAATTTAATTAATAAAATGGATATGCATAGCTCAATGAAATGAATGTAATCTGATGGAATACATAATACAAAAGCAGTGTCCATCAAACCTGGAACTTTGCTGTACAAGGAATTATCTGCATTTGAAAAAAAAAATATATATATCTCTTAATTACTAATACTCAAAATTACAATTTATGGTTTTTATATTTATAGGGAGCCATGGCAGCAACTGAGAAAATAAAATAAAATGAAGACTTCTTTATGATGAGCCATAATAGTGCCAGCATTCAAATATATTCAAAATTAGAATTCAGAAATAAATACATATAATGTTAATACTAAGTCAAAAAATGCCTAAAGCACATGGTAGATGGAGAAAGGACAGCCTAGATCACTAGCAATGATTCTTAACTATCAAATATAAAGTCTTATAAAATTATCAAATTTATAAATTAAGGTCATATAGCACAGGGCTGGGTCAAAGAGGGTCGTTCAGCGAGAGGCGCAATAGAGGACAACCCCTTTGGGTGCACAAGGAGAAAAAAAAAAAAAAAAAAAGGTTGAACAGTAAGACAGTAAAGGAAATGGTAACAGAAAATAAGTAAATAGCTAAAAGTTATGTTAAATCAATCAAAATCTCTCTCTCTCTCTCTCTCTCTCTCTCTCTCTCTCTCTCTCTCTCTCTCTCTCTCTTTAGGAGAACTGCCACTTTTGTCTGATGATGGATGGCAAATGGAAGGTAAGACTTGGAAAGGTTCTTGAGAGGCGTTACAATAAGAGTTGCTTCTTCTCCCGACAGATGTTGGGTGAAAGCCTTAAGCTTCAGGATATAAACCCATAATGGAATATACCATTATGTTATCAAGAACAGTAAAAGGATAAATAAAGAGATACTCGTACATTCTAATCAAGCAACCATAAATAGCCATTAACTTCCAAATAACATAAAATCTCATTTACGAATAAAGTGTAAAACAGTAAATAGACATAAAAGAAATAAATAACAAAGTAAGTATGCAAAAACATGCACACATGAAGGGCAATAGAAGTCTTCAAATCATGGGATCGTGCATGGCGTTTGAAGTGATATGTTTTATAGCAATATCGATTCGCCAGAGCAAACAATGGCCCGCTGACAGGTGGCCTCCTGGTTGCTAATGGCCCAGATGTCAGTGAGCCAACATCCATATGATGGCCAGAGACCATTGCACACTTTTGCAATAAATGCAATATGGCACCTCTGATATTTGACTGTCTGGCATCGCGCTACTTCGAAAGACTGAAGGTCTAAAGGCAGCTCATGAATGGCAGGGGCAAGGGACATTGCCCTATCAAGCAGGACAATGCCCAAGAGATTGACAATATATTATACATAAGATCAGCACCCAAGCCCATCTCCATCCAAGCTAGGACCAAGGAGTGCCAGGCGGTGGCTGCTGATGACTCAGCAGATAGACCTATAGGCTCCCCCAAACCCCCATCCTTAGCTCACAAGGATGGTGAGGTTGCAGCGACCAAAGAAACTATCGAGTTTGAGCGGGACTCTGAGTCTTGCGTTTGCCAGTCAGGAACGTTCCCACGTCGCCCACCACAATCCTAAAGCTTGCTTGTTAATACTCTGCTCTGTTTGAATTTATTATTACATTTCGTTAGAATATCTAATGTGATTTCCTTGAATCTATGTAAGATTATGAGACCATTATTTTCTCTTTTTGCCATAATGAATGTTGCCAATTCATTCCATCCACAGGCCCAGATAAAAAAGTGGGGATGGGCTAAAGACTAAATCAGAAACTTTGTAAAAACAGTCAAGAAATGTTTGCAAACCTTAGCTGTCTGGTGTAAGAGGCATTTGACCAATGACGCTGATAACGTTTTCATATAACCTCTTAAGTTTTTTTTTTTAAATAAATAATAAAGGTTTTAATTCAATAAATGGATTAAATGAAAAGCAGTCACAATAAAATTACGTTCTTTGACAAAAGTCAAATTTGAGTAACTAATTATTATTATTATTATTATTATTATTATTATTATTATTACTTGCTAAGCTACAACCCTAGTTGGAAAGGCAGGATGCTATAAGCCCAGGGGTCCCAGCAGGGAAAATAGCACAGTGAGGAAAGGAAACAAGGAAAAATAAAATACTTTAAGAACAGTAACATTAAAATAAATATCATATTATCACTATATTTGAACGATATGTAGAGCAGAAATCTTAATATATTTATTCAAGAGAAACAAATCAAACTTCCAATATGATGAGAAATAAATCAAAGTTCCAACTTGATGAAAAATAAGAAAGATAGAAAGAAAAATATCGGAAAAAAAAACACAAAGGAAGAGTGTTATATCAACGATGGTAAATCTGGTAAAAAAAAAAAATTTAAACCGGAAATCAAGCGAGCGAATTAAACGACAATATTATCCAAATGATGAAAAAAGAAAACATCGCCAAGGAAAGAAAAAATTCAAGAAATATAAGAGATAAAAAAGAAATAGAATAGATTGCAAGACAAAAGAAAAAAAAAATGGGACATGATTCGCCTCTTGATCTCGTGTGCGAAGAAGGAAAATCATTTATTGCGAAAATGACACCAGAGATGAAAGAATAAAAATAGAGGGAGAACGGAGATGAAGGAAATAGAGACCAATTGGAGACGAGAAGGATCTTAGATCTGAGAAGAATAGCGATCGATAAGAAACAAGGAAGAGGTGGCGGTAAGATTTAGATGAAAACTGGTACGATGTTGTAAAACACTTTGGAAGAGGGGGAGAGAAGAAGATGTATAAAGGAAGGAAGATGTAATAGAAACTGGGAATAAAACACTGTGGAAACGAAGTATTTATCTTGGAAGATGAATCTTGTGATGTAAAGAACGAATGGGAAAAGGAAATGAAGATGAGAAAAGGTAAAATAAATATAGAAGAGAGGACTCCCTTCATGAGGTAATTAAAATTAACCAGTGAAAAATGGAAATAGAAATAATAATAATAATAACAATAGTAATAATAATAATAACAATAATAATGATGATAATATTAATAATAATAATTACTATTATTATTTTAGCAATGATAATAATTATTGTAATATTAACAACAACAATAATAATAATAATAATAATAATAATAATAATAATAATAATAACAACAATATGATAAATGAAATCTATTTTCTCATGATTTTCAAAAAAGAATTAAAGTCGTGATTAAAAATAGAAATAATATGCATAAAAGACTGGATTAAAATGAAGCCCAAATATAATTATAAATTTTCATTCAAATAAATAAAATTTGAGCAACTGATTATGAAATTCGATAAAAATTATTTTCTGTTCATTTAAAAAAACATGAAACTTCAGTATATTAGAAAATGAAAAAAAAAAGGCAAAAAACCAAGATTTCGCAGAATCAAATAATAAAAACAGCAAGAGGGGAAGAGAGAAAATTTAAAGTTAAGACAAGAAAGGTAAGCAATATGGATACAGAATAATTAAGAAAATCTGGTAAATCATGTCAAGCCGGAAATTAAGCAAGAAGGGAAATGTGCAAATTAGACAAGAATGATAGAGAAGAATAATTCGCGAAGGTAAGGAGAAGCTGCAAGAAATCTAAAAAAGATAAAAAAAAAAGAAGAAAAGGAATAGATACCGAGGCGGAGAAAAAGTTGGAACATGATTCGTATTTTGATCTCGTTCAAAGAAGGAAATTCATTTATTGCGAAAATGACACCAGAGATAAAAGAATAAAGATAAAGGGAGAGCGGAGTTAAAGGAAATAGACCAAATGGAGACCAGAAGGAGAAGATCTGAGAAGGATCGAGAAAGACAATAAGAAAAGCAAAATAAAGGTAGTTGTAAGGAAGTTAAAAAGAGGGGAAATGAAGAAAGATGTCGGAAGGAATAAGATAGAGAATGGTCGAGAAGAAGGGAGAAAGGATATTTTCAAAAAGCAAATAAGGATGAGAACAGGTGAGAAAAAATTGGAAGCGAAGAATCAATGTGTAATGGTGTAAAACGAAAATTATTTGGATAAAGGATATATATATATATATATATATATATATATATATATATATATATATATATATATATCATTACTTTCTAAGCTACAATCCTAGTCGGAAAAGCAGGATTCTATAAGCCCAAGGGCTCCAACAGGGAAATTAGCACAGTGAGTAAAGGAAAAAAAGGAAAAATAAAATATTTCAAGAACAATAACATTATAATAAATATTTCCTATTTAAACTATAAAAACTTTAACAAAACAGGAGGAAGAGAAACTAGATAGAAAAGTGTGCCCAAGTGTACCCTCAAGCAAAAGAACTCTACCCCAAGACAGTGGAAGACAATGGTATAGAGGCTATGGCACTACCCAAGACTGGAGAACAATGGTTTGATTTTGGAGTGTCCAAAGGGAAGACTATTATGTACCTGAAAGTTAGTGGACTTTGGTGCGTCGCAGCCATATTGGAAGGGAACGTGGTGCTAGCGCCCTCACGTCAAATGACAGGATAAAAATGGAGGATTAGTTTTTCCGGAAGCCAAAAGAGAAAATCTTCCATTATTTCTGAGGAACCAGTGAGGTCAATGTAAACAATTGGAAAGGATATGTAGAGTCGACTGTCTTGAGTAAACAAGGCTTTTTTCATTACTTTTTTTAAAATCAGTTCGTAGCTTTTACTTTAGCTGATATTTTATAATCTTCCGAACTGTCATAGGTGAGATTTTCTCCCTTTTAAATTGGATTACACATTCCAGAGTCCTATTTAAAAGATCAAAATCACTTGTTAGTTTTTCATTTTGCTGATACTTTTAACCGAACGTTATGAGGTGGGACTTATCTCCTTTTAAATTGGATCAGAGATTTCATAGGTCTATTAAAAAAAAAAAAAAAAAAAAAAAAAAAAATTACTGACGTTTTCAAAACTTTTAGTTTTTCCTATCACTGATACTTTTAACCTTCCGAACATTAAGAGGCTATATCATCTCACTTTTCGATTGGCTTAGACATCCCACACGTCTATCTAATAAATAATTATTACTGTTATTTTTTCCAAAATAAAGCAATCATCACATGCATTGTCTAAAATTATCTAGCATCTATTTCTCGTCCCCAACTGCCCACTAACAATAAATATGATCATAACTAAATTTTCCAAACCTGACAAAGACACTCCGTGCCAGCAAAATAATTAGCCAGATAAATTTTTTTTTCTGCTGTTAATAGAAATTCCCCCGGCAAAGGAATTATTCATGGTTCAAAGCACAGAATTCCAGTGATTTCCGATTAAAGAAGAGACAGGGTTATGATTATCATATATATATACCTATATATATATATATATATATATATATATATATATATATATATATATATATGTATATATATATATATATATATCCACAAATAAAAAAATACACATATATTTGTACCAATATCGATAAATCGATATAAACACATATATAGTTATACATACTATATACAGTATATATGTATATATACACACATATATATATATATATATATATATATATATATATATATATATATATATATATATATATATATATATATATATATATATATATATATATATATATATATATATATATATATATATATATATACATATATTTATAACCTATATATATAATGCTAGGTAAATCTTTGCTACCACAAAGATAAAATATGGAACAACTCCAACATATGATGTAATAACGCTTTGGATTTCTAATGCACTGGGTCAAAAGGTAGAGTGGTGTCTAACATAACGGAATATGAATCCCTCGGGACAGGAAATGCCCTAAAAAGCGCAGGCGAGCTTCTCGCTATTAAGGACATTGATAATCCCGGATACTAGGTCAGTATACTAACTGAGGAATGGTACAGCATTGGTAGTAATAACTTGAATAATGCTGCCCTAGGAAATGTCAAAGGTGTACTGTGCCTTATGGCAGAGGAGCAACTATGGTTGTGGACTCCTTGGTGGGACGGTATCACCAATATATGGCTAATGAGTAATGTGGCAATGACTCGGGTCGATTTGGTTAGAGCCAACCACATTTAAAAAAAATGGCCTCATGGTTTATATATATATATATATATATATATATATATATATATATATATATATATATATATATATATATATATATATGTAAATATATTCACACACACACACACACACACATATATATATATATATATATATATATATATATATATATATATATAGGGATATGTAAATATATTCACACATTTATATACACATATATATACATATATATATATATATATATATATATATATATATATATATATATATATATATATATATATACATATATATATCTATGTGCGTTGGACATAAGCACACAATTTGTGAGCTTATGTCCAACACACATAGATATATATATGCATATATATATATATATATATATATATATATATATATATATATATATATATATATATATATATATACAAACATACATATATCTATGTGTGCTGGACATAAGCACACAAAATTGGGTGCAATACATTTAAATTTCTTCCACTCAATGGGATTAATCCCTAAACTCTTCAAATGAAAGACAGGGTAGCTACCAATAATTTCAGCAAAGGCCATAAAAAATAGCTGGGTAAAACTCCCATGTATTAAAGTAGTCAGGTTAAAAAAACCATTCATCAATCAACTACATAAACCAATGTAAGAGAAGCAATTAAATTATTAAAATAAATACCAAAGAACAGAAATAATCTGAGGAACGTCGAATCATTGCGTCAGTTAAGTTATAATAAAGTTAAAGCAATTAATTTTAACATATTATAACTTCAATTATGATAAAAACTGTAAGAAAAAAATGCGGAAAGGAAATGAGTAAGTACTCTGAGGCTAAAGAAAATTGAAGTAAATACGTGAGGAAGAACTCAAGGTACAACGAAAGTTAAGCTACAAAGTGAAAAAAAAATCGAGTTATAGAAGTTAGAATGCAACGACAAGGGAGTCAAGTTAGGTGGCATCAAAATTTTTCTGTTCTTGGGAATATAAAGTCAATTCAAAAGTTTTCCGAAAAACCTGTCGGTAGATTCTTCCAATATTCTAGGAAAGAGTTAAAAATCTGACATAGCTTCAGTAACTTTCCTCCCAAGTTTATGGCGTGCTGTGATGCTGTGTTTGTGGCCGGTGATGTTGAATTTTTTTGGGGGGAGGAGGGGGGGGGGGGGGGCGGCGGCTGAAGGCTAATGCGATGCGTGAACGAAAAAAGGGGGTTATTTTTAGAACTAGGGAAAACGGCGTCGTAGAATCATGCTACTTTGGTAAATAAGTCTTTGAATTTTACTGTAAGGGAACCATTTCTTGGCAGACCAGTTTTTGTCAATGGTCTGCTCTTTAGGACCAAAAAAGTCAAACGATGTATTTTTAAAGGGAAAAGCTTTGCTGCCAGACCAGTTTTCATCAATGGTCTGTTATTTAGAACCAAAAAGATCAAATGATGTATTTTCAAAAGGAAAAGCTTTGCTGCCAGACATGTTTTCATCAATGGTCTGCTCTCTAGGACCAAAAAAGTCAAACGATATAATTTTTAAAGGGGAAAACTTTGCTGCCAGACCAATTTTCACTAAATGTCTATTATTTAGGACCAAAAAGGTCAAAAGATGTATTTACGAAATACGAAACACTGATGGCCTTTTTCTTAAGCTACTCTCTCCAGAAATTGACAACAAAGGTCTGGTTTCTATCTGAAACATCCAAATCCCAAAAATCTATTCCTGCTAACAACAAAACCTATTTCCAATGGAAATGATTGACAACAAAGGTCTAGTTTCTAACTCTAACATCACAATCTTAGAAATTTATTCCTGCTAACATAAAAAAAAAAAAAACAATTTCCAATGGAAATGATTGACAACAAAGGTCTAGTTTCTAATTCCAACATCACAATCTAAGAAATCTATTCCTGCTAACAACAAAAAACCTATTTCCAATGGAAATGATTGACAACAAAGGTCTAGTTTCTAATTCCAACAGCACAATGTAAGAAATCTATTCCTGCTAACAACAAAAAAACTATTTCCAATGGAAATGATTGACAACAAAGGTCTAGTTTCTACCTCCAACATCACAATCTAAGAAATTTATTCTTTCTAACAACATATAAATTTTCACAATGGAAACTAATTCACCCCAGTCTTTCATGCCATTACTGAATGATACTCATCCGGACATTCCTGAAAGATGGCTTATGGTACTTTCAAGAGAAAAATTATGACCTGGAAAAGGGAAACTCTGTAGTGAAAAACAAACTATTCCAACTCTTGCATGTAAACTTTATGCAACAACAAATCATCCCTTGTACACGGACGAACTACGTTGCAAGTTACTTCTCTCGGAAGTATAGAACTAGAATATTCCCTCAACTTTAGCGGTAGTTTAATTGCACATTTAACGAACACGCTTCCAGACTGCTGTATGTTTTCAGAGGTCGTTTCTGTTCTTCTGTCATGTGTCGGGAATTGACAATTCCAACAATTATATTTGATAGTGTGCTCAAGATAAAAGACCATTTCCAGTTTACAACAACAGCAACAACAAATGTAGCCGTTTCTAGTCCATTGTAGGACAAAGGCCTTACACATGTCAATTTAAGTCTGGGGTTTGGCCAGTTTTCATCACTACGTTGGCCAGTCCGGATTGGCGATGGTGGAAGATTTTTATCCTACAGCAACAACCAATGCAGCCGTTTCTAGTTCACTGCAGGACAAAAGACTAAAAAATGTCCATTTAAGTCTGGAGTTTGGCTAGTTTTCATCACCACGTTAGCCAGAACGGATCAGTGATGGCGGGAGACTTTTGTCTGATCGCTCAAAGCAAACCCACCTAGTATGAATGGCCCTGTCTAGTACAGCTTTGCTGATCATGGCAATGCACAAACCCTTTCACCACGTTAAGGTATTCCCAATCAGAAGGGATTCCAATTTCCAATGTCTGAATAAATGATAGATTTTAGAATCCAAAAGATCACTTGTTTCAAATTTTCTATTTATGTAAGATAACATTTAATGATCACGTGTTATTGCATCCATGATATCTGTCCGTTTCTAAAATTACAGGAAATCACCTTTGTCATTATCCTACGCACATAGCGGGGTATGATTCCCGGTAACCAGGAGATTCACAACTAAATCTCGTGTTGATACCAACAAGCAGTTGCCATTTGGCATATTCTTTTTCCCCCGTTACACTTCACTTACTATTTCTATCCAAGATCAGAAGAAAACAAGAGAAAAGGGGATTAAAAAGTGGAAAGGTGGGAGAGAGGCTTAACCAAGAAAGGAAGCGATATAGTGTAGACCTTCTCTAAAAGGTGAAAAGGATTTAGCAAATGTAGGAAGAAACTGTAGCTTGGCAAAAACCATTCACTGAATCGTGTAATCCTGAGAGGATTAGATGTTTTACAGAGTAGACGTAGCATGACGGAGTAGAGAGCAAATCCATACACGTAAATAAAAAAAAAAAAAAAATAAATCCTAAGACTGTAAAGCTCTGTCAAGACTGAGAATCTAATCCCATCCACAAAAAAAAAAAAAAAAAAGTTACACGTACCTCACAAAAAATCAGAGACTGCAAATCTTAGTCAAAGCTGAGCTAACTAAACAACCCCATCAAAAAATTAAGTTATATTCTTATCTCTTGCTACATCTAATTACTTGTTTTGAGTCTTTTACGGCTCTAAAGAACCACATCAAAAGACTTAAGACTTAACCTCCTCCAACATACTTGACGGAGGTAAAAAGAAAAAGATGCCCCATTACAGGAGAGAAGAATAGGAATTTGGAATGAAGGTCCCCACGGCTCACCAAACAAACGCATTCCCTTGGATTCAAGCCAACTGAGGAGGGAGACGAAAGAAGACCCAGCCCAAATATTTAACCAATACTCCAGACGAAGTTAGAATAGTCAAATTTATAGCTTCGATAACCATAAATGTTTGTCGTGCTGGCCGATGTGGTAACGTCCCTGACTGGTGAACGTCAGACTGGGGTTCGAGTCCCGTAGAATTCGATAGTTCCTTTCGTCCCTGCAACCTCACCATCCTTGTGAGCTAAAGATGGGGCGTTTGGGGGAGTCTATAGGTCTACCTGCTGAGCCATCAGTAGCCATTGTCTGCGCCTCCTTGGTCCTACCTTGGGTGGAGAGGGGCTTGGACGCTGATCATATGTGTATATGGTCAGTCTCTTAGTAATTGTCCTGCTTGATAGGGCAATGTCACTGTCCTTTGTCTCTGCCATTCATGAGTGGCCTTTAAACCTTTAAACTGCGCGTGTTTCATGCACGCTAGTACACTAACGGTTTAGGTTTTTATCTTGTCACCCGCTCTTCCCTGCACGGTTAATAAACCAACCTGGATAAACCTGATAGCTCATGTTTAATTTTGTTTAATTTTTTTGTGACGTTCTAGCTCGCAAGTCCTGGTATTTGAATCACGATGTCTGTTTAATAGTTTAGTTGCATTTACCTCGCCTTTCAGGTATCACCTAACTGACGCCTCCCAAAATACCTTTAATAATTATAAATAATGTAGAGATTAACACAATAGGGGACATTTCATGCACCGAATCAGGATGAATCTCTAAGAAGGAACATCATAAAGAAATTCTCAATCTTTTCTAGTTGTATGTAAAAATAACAGTAGTCTCTTTACAATTAATGCTTTAACAGTATATTAGATATCAATTTATTTCCTTAACGCCTCTCTTATACTTTTTATTGGCATATTAGAATAATCATAATTTCCTTAGTTTAAAAATATAATGTTCAAATTTCATGTCATATTTTCATTAATGCAGGAAATCAGAATTTTTATAGTTTCAGTGATTTAAAGTAATCTTTTACATCAAAACTTATGTTTCTATCCTTTAGTTTAAAAATATGTTGATATTATTACATACATACAGTGCTTTGCAAATTTATTATATTTTTTTACCTTGAAACTTTTATAAACTAAACTGCGTTGTCTTTCTATATCTCCCTTATAAGAAAAACTGACCATGCATGAAAAATCTTTAAATCGTTCAACGAAATATTTTAAAACCTTAAAATGTTTCCATTCCTACAGACTAATGTTACTTATGAATATTAATCTATGTTTTGTATTTTATTTAGGTTAGTAATTTCAATCAACGTTTATCTGGTAAAAATTAAATCATAAAAATGTACATAACAATTGTGAAATGACAATACAATTTTGAATCAAAAATTATAAAATAAAGATTCACGTGTTATTGGTAGAATTATTCCTGTTAACATCATATCAATAAACACTGACCGAAAATAGAAAAAGTTGAAATATTTTAAATCTAATCTGTTAGTATTCTGAGGGAGTGGAGTTGTCATTTTAACTCTCAATTACTTTATGTTTTATACAGATGATTAAGCGAGCATGCCTTTTTAACTAAGATTTCACTATATAATAACGTATTTTCGACGCAAATAAACATAATTGTTTCGATGTGATTTTAATATCAAAATCAGAGTTCTCTTGCTTGAGGGTACACTCGAGCACACTATTCTATCTTATTTCTCTTCCTCTCCTTTTGTTAAAGTTTCTATAGTTTATGTAGGAGATATTTATTTTAATGTTGTTACTATTCTTAAAATATTTCCTTTTCATTTTCCTCACTGGGCTATTTTCCCTGTTGGAGCCTCTGGGCTTATAGTATCCTGCTATTCCAACTAGGGTTGTGGCTTAGCTAGTAATAATAATAATAATTATTATCATGTAATTAATATTGAATGGATCATTTATTCCGGTAATGGTATCTTTCATTCTCAGTTTTTTATTCATTTATTCACTTATGATATTATCACGCTATTCTTTTTTTCGAATGAAGTGTCCGAAGGCATAATAATAATTCTCTCTGATATAAATATTTTAATACCATATGTCATATCAAAACATTTTTATCAGAGGGAATCATATTATTATAAAGTAATATATTCATTGAATGCAAATAATTTTGGCAAATTTCTCATTTGTAAATTTTATTTGATCGATTCTAAAGCGAAAAGAGACGAGAGTTTATCTATAAAAAGATTCTATGAATCAATAACGTTCACAAATTTTTCGCTTAGGTTATCATATCAGATTACTAACTTGACATATACATATACATATATATATATATTATATATATATATATATATGTATGTATATATATATACATATATATATACGTATATGTATTTATATATATATATATATATATATATACACACATGAACACATATGTAGATATATACTGTATATGTATATATGTCTATATATACATATATATATACATACATATATATATATATATATATGTATATATATATAAAGAGAGAGAGAGAGAGAGAGAGAGAGAGAGAGAGAGAGAGAGAGAGAGAGAGAGAGAGAGAGAGAGAGAGAGAGAGAGATCATAAAACCACTCTTATCATTTATCTTCCTCAATTCAGCGGGCTTCGTCTTCACTCGAAAATCAATAAAAGAGGAATTAAGATCATTTTTTGCAGATAAAAAAAAAGGAAAAATCAATTGAAAAACTACATAAAATCGTGTAATTGGAATTCGACCATACGGCTCCACTCGTAAAGCAAAGTTGCGAAGACAGAAGAGTTCGCGAATGAGATCAGTTCTTTTAGGATGTGAAAATACGAATAGGAGAAAGGATCAAATACTATCATGTCATTTTGAATAGGGTCATCTTTCAACTTTGTGAAAACTAAAGACGTTCTACTGTCAGCGATCCAAGAGAAAAAACCTAGAAATGAAACAAAGTTCTTTATGTCCCGAGAGAAAAACCTAGAAATGAAACAAAGTTCTTTAGGTCACGAGAGAAAAACCTAGAAATGAAACAAAGTTCTTTAGGTCCCGAGAGAAAAACCTAGAAATGAAACAAAGTTCTTTAGGTCATGAAAGAAAAACCTAGAAATGAAACAAAGTTCTTTATGTCCCGAGAGAAAAACCTAGAAATGAAACAAAGTTCTTTAGGTCCCGAGAGAAAAACCTAGAAATGAAACAAAGTTCTTTAGGTCATGAAAGAAAAACCTAGAAATGAAACAAAGTTCTTTAGTCACGAGAGAAAAACCTAGAAATGAAAACAAGTTCTTTAGGTCATGAGAGAAAATCCGAGAAATGAAACAAAGTTCTTTAGGTCACGAGAGAAAAACCTAGAAATGGAGCAAAGTTCTTTAGGTCACGACAGTAAAACCTAGAAATGAAACAAAGTTCTTTAGTCACGAGAGAAAAACCTAGAAATGAAACAAAGTTCTTTAGTCACGAGAGAAAATCCGAGAAATGAAACAAAGTTCTTTAGGTCACGAGAGAAAAACCTAGAAATGAAACAAAGTTCTTTAGTCACGAGAGAAAAACCTAGAAATGAAAACAAGTTCTTTAGGTCATGAGAGAAAATCCGAGAAATGAAACAAAGTTCTTTAGTCACGAGAGAAAAACCTAGAAATGAAACAAAGTTCTTTAGTCACGAGAGAAAAACCTAGAAATGAAAACAAGTTCTTTAGGTCATGAGAGAAAATCCGAGAAATGAAACAAAGTTCTTTAGGTCACGAGAGAAAAACCTAGAAATGAAACAAAGTTCTTTAGTCACGAGAGAAAATCCGAGAAATGAAACAAAGTTCTTTAGGTCACGACAGAAAAACCTAGAAATGAAACAAAGTTCTTTAGTCACGAGAGAAAATCCGAGAAATGAAACAAAGTTCTTTAGGTCACGAGAGAAAAACCTAGAAATGAAACAAAGTTCTTTAGTCACGAGAGAAAATCCGAGAAATGAAACAAAGTTCTTTAGGTCACGACAGAAAAACCTAGAAATGAAACAAAGTTCTTTAGTCACGAGAGAAAATCCGAGAAATGAAACAAAGTTCTTTAGGTCACGACAGAAAAACCTAGAAATGAAACAAAGTTCTTTAGGTCCCGAGAGAAAAACCTAGTCATGAAACAAAGTTCTTTAGGTCATGAGAGATAAACTAGAAATGAAAAAAAATTCTTGAGTCACGACAGAAAAACAGAAATGAAACATAGTTCTTTAGGCCATGAGAGAAAAACCTAGAGATGAAACAAAGTTCTTTAGGTCCCGAGAGAAAAAAACCTAGAAATGAGACAAAGTTCTCTAGGTCAAGAGAGAAAAACCTAGAAATGGAACAAAGTTCTATAGGTCATGAGAGAAAATCCGAGAAATGAAACAAAGTTCTTTAGGCACGAGAGTTAAACCTAGAATGAAACAAAGTTCTTTAGGTCCCGAGAGAAAAAAACCTCAAAATGAAACAAAGTTCTTTAGGTCACGATAGAAAAACCTAGAAATGAAACGAAGTTCTTTAGGTCACGAGAGCAAAACCTAGAATGAAACAACGTTCTTTAGGTCATGAGAGGAAAACCTAAAAATGAAAAAAAATTCTTGAGTCACGACAGAAAAACCTAGAAAAATGAAACAAAGTTCTTTAGGTCACGAGAGAAAAAACCTAGAAATGAAACAAAGTTCTTTAGGTCACGAGAGAAAATCCGAGAAATGAAACAAAGTTCTTTATGTCACGAGAGAAAAACCTAGAAATGGAGCAAAGTTCTTTAGGTCACGAGAGAAAAACCTAGAAATGACACAAAGATTTTTAGGTCACGAGAGAAAAACGTATTTTTCCTTTGTAAAAACTAGGCCAAAGATCTAAAAAATTAAATAAGCCTCTTTAGGTCATGAGAAATAAACAGAATAAAATGAAAATCCAAAAAAATAAATCATAGCAAGTGCTAAATTTAATCAAGCCACAACGGATTATGGAAAAACTAGTAATTTATTCAGATAGAAAACAGAAAAAACAAAAGAATTGAAGCCACAGTCAAGATCAGAGATATGAAATAAACTTTTAATCCATGACGAATAAGGAAAAAATTAGTAATGCCTGGAAAAAAAAAACTTACAAAATAAACTCATTCAAGTTGCGGTGAATATAGAAAAAAAAATAGCAAGTTCTACAAAAAAAAAAAAAAAAAAAAAACAGAAAACAATAGAACTGATCACAGTCCTAGATAAAAAAGATGAAATAAATCCATTTCAACCACGATGATTAATAGATAAATTATTAATTTCCTTCAATAGAAAAAAAAAGCATTAGCACGCACCGAATAGAGAAAATTATAAATTTCCTTAAATAGACAAAAAAAAAAAAAAAAAAAAAAAAAAAAAAAAATTGACATCCACCGATTATAAAATAATTATTAATTTCATTAAACAGAATAAAAAAACATTGACACCCACTAAATATAGAAAAATTATCAATTTTCTACAACAGTAAAAAAAACAAAAAACATTGACACCCACCGAATACAGAATAAATATTAATTTCCTTAAATAGACAAAAAGAATTAACACCCACCGAATACGGAATGAATATTAATTTCCTTAAATAGAAGAAAGTATTAACACCCACCGAATAAGTGAAAATTGTTAATTTCCTTAAATATAAAAAAGTATTAACAACCATCGAATATAGAAAAAATATTTCCTTGAAATGAAAAAAGGTTTTCACCCCCACCGAATATAGAAAAAAATATTAATATCCTTAAATAGAAAAATAGTATTAACACCCACCGAATATAGAAAAATAATCAATTACCTTAAATAGAAAAAAATATATTAACACCCACCGAATATAAAAAATTATTTTCCTTAAATAGAAAAAAGTATTAACACCCTCTGAAT
>NC_090761.1:61624565-61627065 GCF_036898095.1 Palaemon carinicauda | reverse complement strand
ACCTAGTTGGAAAAGCAAGATGCTATAAGCCTAAGGACTCCAACAGGGAAAACAACCCAGTGAGGAAAGGAGGGAAAACAACCCAGTGTGGAAAGGAAATAAGGAAATAAACAAACGCTATAACAAGTGATAAATTAAAAAAACAAAATATTTTACAAACATTACAAAATTAAAACAGATAATTCATATATAGACTATAAAAAAGACTTATGTCAGCCTGTTCAACATAAAAACATTTGCTGCAAGTTTGAACTTTTGAAGTTCTACTGATTCAACTACCCGATTAGGAAGATCATTCCACAACTTGGTCACAGCTGGAATAAAACTTCTAGAGTACTGTGTAGTATTGAGCCTCAACATGGAGAAGGCCTGACTTAGAATTAACTACATATCTAGTACTACGAACAGGATGGAACTGAGATTTATTTTCCTACATTGACGTATGCAGTTATTTTTATTATTAGTTAATCCCTATTCTTAAACATGAAAGAATTTTAACACAGGATAGAGTCTGCAGGTCCCAAACCCGGGGGGCGTTGCGTTATTAGCTTATAACCGTTAAAGAAGGTCAGTGGTGAGAGAGAAAGAGAGGCTGATCTTGGACTGGACAAGTTTAAGTGTGGTTTTTATTACTGGTGAAAACCTTTTGGTCTTGGGCGAAAATTATCTAATATAAGAATTATATAGAGATTATTCCTATTGGTATTAATAAGAAAATATCTAACCTGACATGGATAGGATTGGGTCCTGCCACAGATGGTGAAAGGTTATTTCAACTATTTCCGAATTGGATAAGGCTTAGCAACTAACAGAAAATGAAGAATAAAAAAAATCTAAACTCTCATGGGTGACATACGAGAAATAATATCCAACTACTAGCCACTTTCCTCTTGGTAAGGGTAGAACAGACTCTTTAGCTATGGTAAGCAGCTCTTCTAGGAGAAGGACACTCCAAAATCAAACCATTATTCTCTAGTCTTGGGTAGTACCATAGCCTTTGAACCATGGTCTTCCACTGTCTTGGGTTAAATTTCTCTTGCTTGAGGGTACACTTGGACACACTATTTTATCTTATTTCTGTTGTCTGGTTAGTTTTTATAGTTTATATAGGAAATATTTACTTTAATGTTACTGTTCTTACAATATTTTATTTTTCCTTGTTTCCTTTCCCCACAGGGCTATTCTCCCTGTTGGGACCCCTGGGCTTATAGCATCCTGCTTTTCCAACTAGGGTTGTAGCTTAGCAAGTAATAATAATAATAATAATAATAATAATAATAATAATAATAATAATAATAATAAGAGAGTAACAAAGATAGACAGTTATAAGGGAAAAGAATAAGGGACACAGAAAAAAGTAAAATAGAAAAAAAAAATAAGATAAAGCAGTGATATAATTAGGTGAGAGGTAAGGAGATGCTACAGTATGTCAATAGACTCTGGCCCCCTCGCCCCCAAACCCCCTTCACCTCTCCATCCTTCAATCAACTCCCCGTTCGGAGAAAGTGCCACTCGGCCTTTGGCAAAGCTTTCGAAAAAGGTTTTAGCATAATACACTAATGGCCAAACTTTGTCGACTAGCTCAATTTTTTTCTTCTTTCTTTTTAGAAAAATATATGGCTTTCGTTATCTGATCAACTTTGTCGCAAATGACGGTATAAAACATATTCTCTTTTCACAAGTTTCCTATTCTCACTTAATCCTTTTCTTCTTTTCCTTAACGATATGCAAACAGTCCAGTTCCAGGCACTTAACAACCGACAATTTTATCAAGGGAATCTTTACCTCCGTAAATCGACTCACTAACGAAAAAATTAGTTATTTTTTTATGTAAAAATAAAAATGATTTTGCTGAAAGTCTTTTCCCAAACCTAACTCACTTATTGATCCGTCTAACACTATTCCAGCTTTTGTTAGATTACTACATATAAATGTTGTGATCTAAATCTAGTTAGCTTAATACATTATTATTATTATTATTACCATTATCATCATTACTTGCTAAGCTACAACCCTAGTTTGAAAAGCAGGATGCTATACGCCAAAGAGCTCCAACGGGGAAAATAGCCCAGTGAGGAAACGAAATAAGAAAAAACTACAAGAGAAATTTAAGAAAAAAAATAACATTAAAAATATTTTTTCATATATATTATATAAAGTATCTTGTTACGTTACGTATTAAGTATTAAACCAGTGGCTCTGCCTGAGGTTATCAAACGCCAATTTATATCTCCTCTGACAGAATTTTCTATTTGTTTGGTTCCATTCAATATTCAGTATGGAATTATCCCGCATTTTCTGTTGATTTATTGACGCCACTGTCCTTCATGATATAGATGCGCCATCACCTTCATTATAAATTATAAATCTCTTGAACGGTCAATAGCGGGAATAGTGAGCTGACGGGTAAGACCTCAGAGAGAGAGAGAGAGAGAGAGAGAGAGAGAGAGAGAGAGAGAGAAATGGGAATATTGGGCTGAGAGATAAAATAAAGAAAAGA
>NC_090761.1:61614565-61622065 GCF_036898095.1 Palaemon carinicauda | reverse complement strand
TCGGGCACACTATTCTATCTTATTTTTCCTATTCATGTTTTGTTAAAGTTTTTATAGGTAAAATTTATTCTAATGTTGTTACTCTTCTTAAAATAACTTATTTTTCCTTGTTTCCTTTCCTCATTGGGCTATTTTCCCTGTTGGAGCCCCTGGCCGTATAACATTCTGCTTTTCCAACTTGGGTTGTAGCTTAGCAATTAATAATGATAATAATAATGATAATAATAATAATAATACAAAAATATGTGAAGTGTATGTTTATACATAGCTGTGTCTGTAATTCTTAAACGTGTTTGCACGCACGCACGCACACACACACACAAACACACACACACACACACACACACACACACATATATATATATATATATATATATATATATATATATATATATATTTATATGCACACATAAATACAGCCTCTGTACCATGGGCTTTCACTCTTGGGTTACAGTTCTCTTACTTGAGGGTATAGCCTACTCAGACACACTATTCTTTCTGTTTCCTTATCACCTTTCCTCACTGGGCTATTTTCCCTGTTGTAGTCCTTGGGCTTATAGCATCCTGCTTTTCGAACTAGAGTTGCAGCTTAGTATAATATATATATATATATATATATATATATATATATATATATATATATATATATATATATATATAAACTGTCGTAAATCTTAAAAATGGCACATATATGAAGTAAAAATTAAAGTGGACAGATCTATGCAACAGGCAAATGAATAACCATTTCTAGAAATAGGCAGCCATTTCCCTGAGGTGTGAATGTTCTTCTAAATTTCCATCATCTATGAGAGAGGCAGACTATTTCATAAAATAGGTAGACAATTTCGTGAAATACAAACGAGTTCACTTTCACAAATTTGTCAAATAATAAAAAAACAACAACAAAAGATTAAGTTATATTACACTTTCTAAATTTTCAAGTCAATAAAACAGGAAATAACGAAAATATCAATATAAAATGAATACCAAAAACAGAGTAATAAGAATTCCTGAATGACAGATGACCGGAAATCAAAAACAGCATGAATGAGTTGCCAACTTGCGTAACTGAGATGTGTAACAAAGCAATCACTTCTTTTCAGAAAGCACAATGCCAATATGGATGACAAAGCCGCCAGAGCGTGACAATGCATCCCACCTTGTATCACAGCTCATAAATGCATGATTGAAATATTGTCAAATCCATCAAAAGACGGAAATGGGAAAAGACCATTTATGAGAGAAGATAGAAATTGTTCATGTTATTAGAACGGAGATATGAATCAAGGTATAATCTTTCCTTCTTTTTGTCATCTGCTTCTTTTCCTTTTTTTTCTTTTTTTTTTCTTTGATTAAAAAGGGAAAAGGACAGATTAGTTCATTGTTGTTATGCAAGAAAAATCGTCGGTAGGACATTAAACCTCATTAGATCTTTCTGTCTTTTGTAATTGCTATGAAGGGAAAAGTGTTAGAAGCTGATTAAAACAGGTAATTATGACCTAACATCTCTATTTTTCACCTTTATATCTATTCTAAGTGAAGAGGCAAATTACCTGCCAGGCCAAATATCTATATAAAATTACTTATCTGATATCCGCCTAGATACATATATTTCAACAGAATAATACAGCTAAAAGAAAACAATATTCCTCTCAGATAAATACATAAAATGTTCTCTAAATACAATAGCCCTCAAGAGAAGTCTTGTAGTAAGATCTATAGACCTGGATAAGGCAGATGATGTTAAGTGATCTTATCACCAAGTAATCATTGCATCCAGGCAGATGATGTTAAGTGATCTTATCACCAAGTAATCATTGCCATTCAATACAGGTCAGTATTCGAAACCACTCAAGACTAACTTCCAAAATTTTTAGTCTTAAATCACAAAGATTCAAACATTTTCATATTTGATGGACCATCTTTGCAATGAGGTAATGTACGAATTTAAACTTAAACAGATGTGGTCAAAGCAGATTATTGTCATAGAAGGCAACCGCAGATGTGGTAGAAATGGTGATTGCTTAGATAATTGGTAATGACTAATTCATCACTTGGATAATTGATAACAACCGACCCATTACCTCACCGAAACTCTAATAATAGGTGGCAGTAAGTTCAGTATATCCGTCCCTCTATTGTTCATATCTTATTTCCTTACGATGTAAAATCTATTCAGGCAATGACAATAAATGCTTTCTCTTACCAATTATGCATGTCAGTTTATAAATCCACTTTGAAAAGTGTTATTGCCTTTTTATGGCAAGAACAAGAAATGTAATTCTTAATGTGTATACTTCATCTGACAACTTCACAGTTTATCAGGTACGGTTACCAAGTGACCAAATAATATCAAATAACAACAATATTCTAAGGTTAACGTACAGTTGGACACAGGAATTCTTAACACATCTCACCCTGAAGAAGTGCATTTCATAACACCCTTACTGCGCGGCGAGTAACCAAACAGCTAGTGTTGGGGGAGATGACAGAGACGCGGGTAGGGCTACAATCCCGACTCTGGAGATGCCAGATATCACTAGAAAGTTGCCAGATATCACCAGATCTATCCTCGAGGGCCGAGGCTCATGCTGAAAGATTACAAGCAACAGCTAAACATCACGGTGTAATATCCACACGTTCTCGGAGCTAGTTACTGAAGCTGGGCGCACATTTCTCAGTTTTAATGACATAAACAAGGAGGCTACACTACCATTTCGAAAGATTGCTGCACTTCACCCGAGAACCGTGGGTCAAGGGTTCTCCAAATGTTTTTACAACTATAAATGTTCCACCAAAAAAGAAGTATACTTGTCACAGACTATAATTATTTAAAAAAAATTATGCTAGGACAAATGATGATAATGTTAATACGAGGTTTTATTTGATTTTATGTGGAAGTTCCTATATTTCGTTGTTTAATTCTGCGGAATTTTTTAGTATTGTTTGTCCTTTTAACGTGACAAATAATTATCATAAAAAATCCCGAATTAGGGCATGATTATCCAGCTAGATTGCACTTTTCTAACTTGCAAATATGATTTATTTCTCATTTTTGGGCTAATATGAGAGCAAATTTTAACCAGATTCAAAAATATATTTCATTTGTACTTTATGATGTTTCACTTATGTTTTTTGTTTTTCTAATTATGTTTCTTCATATGGAAGTTGTTGTCTATACGGTAATTCCATATACTCTATAATGTTGGTTGCTTCTTGAAGAATGTATGCGCCACTTTCTTCCAAAAATAATTATATTAATAATAATATTAAAAAATATGAACCTGCTTTTACGTATACCTTTTTTTGCTACATCTGCTTGCTAAACTAATGTGGGAACGTCCCTAACTGGTGATCGCAAGACTGGGGCTTCTAGTCCCGCTCAAACTCGTTAGTTCCTTTGGTCGCTGCAACCTCACCACCTTTTGTAAGCTAAGGATGGGGTCCCGCTCAAACTCGTTAGTTCCTTTGGTCGCTGCAACCTCACCACCTTTTGTAAGCTAAGGATGGGGCCGTTGAGGGAGTCTATAGATCTATCTGCTGAGTTATCAGCAGCCCTTGCCTGGCCCTCCTTGGTCCTAGCTTGGACTCTGATCCTATGTATATATGGTCAGTCTCTTTGGCACTGCTCTGCTTGATAGAGCTATGTCACTGCCCCTAGCTACTTCCATTCATGAGCGGACCTTTAAACCTTCAAACGTACCAAAGAGAATACTACACAAAATCCGGAAAAGGAATGTAGTGTTGAATAAATATTCTAAGATCTAAACCTACAACGTTTGCTCTCTCGCTTCTCCTCTCGAGGGATTTGATAAATCCTAATGAAGAAGAGTCTGCCACAACATTTATCCTCAGCCTCGCTTGGAGATGAGGTGGCTCTTTGTTCAGGATAGAATTAATGATTCATCCATTGTCTCAGTGTCTGTTTACGCTTTTTATTTCCCTGTGATAATAACAGATCATTGGGGGGAAAAGGGAGGGAGCGTTCTCTACACATATCTTTATTTTATTAGTTCGTTTTCTGTTTAATACTGTGATGGATCAGATTGGAATGAATCTTTAAAATGGCGATAATATTATTTTTATCTATGTCATTATTATCATTACTACTACTACTACTACTACTACTACAAATAATAATAATAATAATAATAATAATAATAATAATAATAATAAAACGGAAGATATTAACCAGCCCAATGAGTTAAGGATCAACTCTTACAGATCCAATATAATTAAATTTCGGGGGTAAAATATTTATATCAAAGCAAATAAAAAAATAAAGTAGATTTGTAGAAAATATAGGAAGAAAATTCTTTAATATAAAAGCTAATAATGAGAAAATAATTAATTACATAGAAAATAAAGAATGAAAATAAATGTTTATATGAAAGCAAATAAAATATAAATTAAACAGAAAATATAGGATAAATATAAATATTTATATAAAAGCTAATAATAAAATATAAAGCAATTATATAGGATAAAAATATCCCTTTTTATTTAAAAGCTAAAAATAAAATCTGAAATAAATATACAGAAGACATTATCTTAACAAATAATATTAGAGTCTGCACATATCTTTTTTTTTTATTAATACTATTTGTGCTTAATCCTGTAATGGACCAGACTCGAATAAACCTTTAAAATGCCGATAATAACATTTTCACTTACGCTGCTGATAAAAAAAAAAACAATTTTTAATTAACATTAATTTAACAATAAATTTATAAATAACGTTACAAATTAATCTATTTCTAATATCTACTGTATGACTCGAACAAGGCGAAATGGTTGAGATTTGACTGAAAGTTCTACAATATATCTTCCTCCTTATCAATAGCCTTCCCTAGACACCGCCTTATCTCAACCAGGGTGTGGCCGATTTCTCTCTCTCTCTCTCTCTCTCTCTCTCTCTCTCTCTCTCTCTCTCTCTCTCTCTCTCTCTCTCTCTCCTTCCTTGTAAAATACATAAACATGTACAGTATATATATATATATAGATATATATATATATATATATATATATATATATATATATATATATATATATATATATTCATATTACATATAACTTAATGCATACACATATAACTATATGTATGTACGTTTATATATATATATATATATATATATATATATATATATATATATATATATATATACATATATATATACAGTATATATATATATATATATATATATATATATATATATATATATATATATATATATATAATATAATATATATATATATACACACACATATATATATATACACATATATATATGTATAAAATTATTATTATTAACACTAGCCAAGCTACAACCCTAGTTGGAGAAGAGCAAGATGCTACAAGATCAAGGACTACAACACGGAAATTAGCCTATTACAGAAAGGAAATATAGAAATAATCATTAAGCTCTGTATAGAAAATGATAAAAATAGATAGAATATATTAATGCCAGTAACGACTTTAAAAGAGATCAGTCATATATAAACTCTAGAATGAGATATATGTCAACCTGTTAAACAGAAAAATATTTGCAACAAATTTAAATTTCTGAAGTTCCATTAATTCAACCGCTTGATTAGGAAGATCATTCCACAGTCTGATCACAGATTGAATAAAATTTCTGCAATACTAAGTAGTATCATACCTTATAATGGATAAAGGAAGGCATTTAGAATTAACTGCAAACTTATACTCAATTTTTTTTAATGAGGCGCATTTGCACCGACTCACAGCGGTGCCCTTTTAGCTCGGAATAAATTTCCTGATATCCGATTGGTAAGAATTATCTTGTCCAACCAATCAGCGATCAGGAAACCTTTCCGAGCTAAAAGGGCACCCAGGCGAGTCGATGAAAATCTGCCTCATTAAAAAAATTGACTATAATACTATGAATAAGATGGTACAGTGTGGGAAGATCTGCATACAAAGGATGGCTAAAATTATGAAAAAATCTTATCTAATATGCACACAGAACTAACTGAACGGCGTTCCAGGGATTAATATCTAGATCATAGACATGGAATTCAAAAAACCGCAAGATTTCGTCTAAGAAATTAAGATGAGTTTCAGTAGCTGAAGACCAGGCAGGAGAAAAATACTCAAACATTTTAGAGTGCAAGAATTAGAAAATTTCCTCAGCATAAACTGATCACGAAAAATTTCGAAAGACTTTCTCCATATGTCAATGTTTAGCGTAAGGTATGCCAAAAGATTTACTCTTCTGCAATGTCTTTAACCGAAGAAGAGAAATTCATCAGTAGCAAAACGGCTAATACCAATCGATATATGGCATATGTTCAATAAAAATGTGATACAGCGTTAAGTATATTCATTCAAAAAGAACTTCTATTGATTCTTGGAAATAGTAAAAATAGTACGCGACCCGTCAAAAATGATAGCTAAATATTTAGATAGATATGCACACACATGTATACGATCCAACAACCCCTCTCTCCAGGGTATGACTAATCCCCCTCCCCCTTGCCCGTGGGATGGGGAAAGCTTTGCGTGACCGGATGTATATATATATATATATATATATATATATATATATATATATATATATATATATATATATATATACTGTATATATATATATATATATATATATATATATATATATATATATATATATATATATACTGTATATATATATATACATATATATATATATATATATATATATATATATATATATATATATATATATATATATATATATATATATATATATATATACAGTTCCCTCGCACTGTTTACGATTTAGTAATATAATTGGCTGGAAGGAGACAAGTAAAATAATCTATGTCAATATATATATATATATATATATATATATATATATATATATATATATATATATATATATATATATATATATATATATATATATATATATATACTGTCTATGCATAGCCAAACACTTGCTCTTTATTATATATGGAGAGATTCTAGTTTGCAAAAAGCGCAATTTTGCACAGGAGTAATTGCACAAAACTTATATATTGAAAAATGAAGTATTTTTAATAAAAACAACTTTCATAAACCTTGAGTAGTACGTATACTCCTACATAAGGTTAAGCGTTTTCAATAAACAAGTTCCACGAACCCTCTCACCGGCCGCACATTCTGGATATTTTCATTGTTAATCTCAAACTTTGCGCGAACTCCTTCACCGAACTTGTCTTACAACGTTTCCGAGGTAATGCGAGAAGGCTCTTTGAGGCATTTGCAGCCGACTTTTCAAGAACTGATGTGGGGAAGACGAGGAGAGGAGAATATCTTTCAGGATGAAACGTCTAAAAAAAACTCTGCTGATACACTATATCAACTTGGGTGCTGCTTGCCATACTTTCACTACAAGCCTTTGAGTATAACTGAAGAGACTTCGACGTGAGAATAGGCTTTTATAATAAGATTGATTAAAGGATCTGGAACTTCGACATGAGATTAGACTTTCATAATACCAATGACAAGAATATGGA
>NC_090761.1:61604565-61612065 GCF_036898095.1 Palaemon carinicauda | reverse complement strand
ACACTGTGGGTTTATATATAATTAGAAAGGAAAACTATTTCTAAAGATTGTATGAACTAAGGAAGAATATGTTTTAGTGAGTTACCCATCTTTAGAGTAAATTACAATTTCCCACCAATATATATATATATATATATATATATATATATATATATATATATATATATATATATATATATATATATTTGTATACACACACACACACACATATATATATATATATATATATATATATATATATATATATGTGTATGTATATATAACATACATATATATATATATATATATATATGTGTGTGTATGTATATATAACATACATATATATATATATATATATATATATATATATATATATATATATATATATATATATATATATATATATATACCTTGTTATAATCAACTATTTGAGTATTTGAAGAGTGAAAATTTCAGAACAGAAATTAAAGTTTTCAAAGAACTAAATAACTGATATGCAAAATGTTCCAAGAAAATGCTGATGTTTTGCTGGTGTTTTTGAACGGTTAAGAATTTTTAAACACAGCATTTTTGTCAATATTGTGAGGAAAACCTTCAGTGTATATACTGTAAAACAGTTTAAGGCGCTGCTAAATATTGGACGAAAATATCGTCTTTGGTAACCTTAAGAAAAAAATACAATTTAAAATGAATGTATGGAGCTTACGGTTGCATGTCCCGACTAGAAGGACATTTAGTAATGGGCAGACCTCTGCGCGGCAGCCTATTTCTCGACCTTGACCTTTACCTTTGACCTTAACATGTATTAATTGGCGTGGATTTTCATACACTAAAATATGAACCAAGTTTGAAGTCTGTGACGACGATGTTCAAATTTATGGCTGGTTACGTGAATCGAACATTTTGCTTGACTGTAACCTTGACCTTTGACCTTGACCTTCCTAAATTTAATCATATCCAGCTCTTTACATGACAGTTAATCCCGGCAAGTTTCATTACTCTACGAAACAAATTTTGTTCAGGAAGCTGTTCACAAACAATCAAACACGCAAACAGGGGCGAAAACATAAACTCCTTCCAACTTTGTTGGCGGATGTAATAAAAATATTGCCTTCTCAAACGATTACGTGACATGAGGAATTGTAAAATGAAAGACTTGTAGATTATATGAAATTAAATTGCTATACGAATGGAATGCAGTCTTAAAAAAAAGGACATTCGAAAACAATTAAATGAACCGAGGCCTTGAATGTCTTGAGATAGGACTGCAGTTACAATCGATGAATTAAACTAAAGAATAACATGTTTTATGAAAAGATTTAATGTCATACAAGAAGAAATTTAAGAGAAAATGTCATAAGAAAAGATTGAAATATCTAACAGGTGAAATTTCTTGAAATAAAATGTTTTTGAAATGAATAAATTGAAAAATATGTAAGATAAAATATCCTAAGAAAAAATTGAAATATCCCACAGATGAAATTCTGAGAAGTAAAATGTTTATGAAAAGAATAAATTGAATAAATTTACGTGAAATGTCCTACGATAAGATCGAAATATCTAACAGATGAAATTCTGAGAAGTAAAATGTTTATGAAAAGAATAAATTGAATAAATCTAAGAGAAAATATCATAAGCAAAGATTTAAATATCTAACAGATGAAATTCTGAGAAGTAAAATGTTTATGAAAAGAATAAATTGAATAAATTTACGTGAAATATCCTACGAAAAGATCGAAATATCTAACAGATGAAATTCTGAGAAGTAAAATGTTTATGAAAAGAATAAATTGAATAAATCTAAGAGAAAATATCATAAGCAAAGATTTAAATATCTAACAGATGAAATTCTGAGAAGTAAAATGTTTATGAAAAGATTGTAGAGTCAAACAAGTGAATAAATTTTAGTGTAAATATTCTGAGAAAATATTTGTATATCCAACACGTGAAATTCTGCTTACCAGAATGCATGAAATATCACATGAGGTTGGGCTCAAGATAAAAAGAAGAAAGACAGAGATGATGAGAACGAAATATGCAATGGAAGATGAAATATCATTGGAAGGAGAAAGGATTAATGAGGAAGAATCATTTAAATATTTAGGAATTATGATCTCCAATACAGAATCTCTAGAATTTGAGTTTAATGGAAGATTGAAAAAAGCTAATCAGACAATGGCTAGGTTAAGTAAAATATGGAAATCAAATAGCCTGAAATTACATTTAAAAATCAGACTAAACATGTTTAATGAGATCGGTGTTACTATATGGACATGAGTCGTTGAATGACAATGAAACAATCTCCAACAGATTTTGTAGATTTGAGAACAAAGCCTCAGAAGAATATTGGGAGTTGAATGACAGGACAGAATTAGAAATGAAACTATAAGAAAGATTACTCGAGTGCCATTTGGGGATGAGATCATGGCGATGGGCAGATGGAGATGGTTTGTGCATGCGCTTAGCACTCCCCAAGAGAGATTAGTTCACCTAATTTTCAACTGGGCTTCACAAGGCACTAGAAGAGGTGGACGACCAAGGCCTACATGGCTGAGGACTATGAAGTGTGAAGTAGATGATGTATAGAGAAGTATTGATTACAAAGCTCAATAGGCGTAGAAGGAGATGATGATGATGATGAAATTCTGAGAAGCAAAATATTCACAAAAAAAAAAAAAGATAAAAATTTGAAACAATAAAATAATTCGAGAATTGTTATATTCCAACAAACGATCATAGTTCCAATCAGAATATAAACATAGAATCATGCAACATGCTTTCAAAAAAGATTGCAATTTCAAATTACTAAATTGAGCAAGGAGTAAACGTTTCTGAAGAAAAGATAGTAGTCTCAAGCAAATGAATAATCTGAATATTATCTTTTTCTATGAAAAACGTATATTTCCAAAACAAGTATACATCTGAAAATTGAAATATTTCAAGATATTGCATTCTAAAATTATCCCACAAACTGAGAAGTTAATTGTTCTTCAAAACGACAGTAGTTCCAGTTAACTAAAAATAATCTAAGAAAATAAAATCGCAATTAAAATAATTGAATAAACATCATACCACCATTTACAAAGTTCCTTCCTTGATAGGGAAAGCGAAATTGAATATTCTATGAATTCAAACCGTCCGTCAAGCCACTTCATCTCACATTAATTCTGGGGGAAATTGATATCCCTATGATTTGGA
The DNA here is from genome assembly GCF_036898095.1 of Palaemon carinicauda. Taxonomy (NCBI): domain Eukaryota; kingdom Metazoa; phylum Arthropoda; class Malacostraca; order Decapoda; family Palaemonidae; genus Palaemon; species Palaemon carinicauda. The sequence continues at coordinate 61,608,888 of NC_090761.1, read as the reverse complement.
GTCCCCCTTTCTTCTGCGGTGTTTCCAAACTTATAAACCCTTTCTCTTTCTAAGTGTATTCTACAGTTTATCAATGTATATATGCTAGGCTGGTTTTCTGTGAGGGATCAGATGAAGATCTCCCACCATCACCAATACTCAGTGGCCAGCGTGGTGATAAAAACTAAACAAACCCCAGACGTGATTGGACATGTCTGGGGCCTTTATCCTGCAGTGGACTGGAAACAATTGTATTTGTTGTTGTTGTATATTTAGCATTATTTACTTGTGGTCTACAATCCTTAAGGCTCTCAGTCCTACTGTGCAAATTAAAATGTTTATCCAAATATATCTATCTCTCTATCTATCTATCTAACTATCTAACTATCTATATATATATATATATATATATATATATATATATATATATATATATATATATATATATATATATATATATATATATATATATATATACACACACACACACACACACATATATATATATATATATATATATATATATATATATATATATATATATATATATATATATATATTGGTTTCCTGCGAACGATCAGACGTAAATCTCTCACTAACACCAATACTTAGTGGCCAGCGTGGTTTGACATGTGAGAGGCCTTTGTCCTGCAGTGGATTAAAAACAACTGCATTTGTTGTTGTATATATTTTGTGTTTGTAACAATAAAGGTTTATGACAGATAAACTTCATGTTCAGAGCTTACGTCATCCAGCTCTGGACTACCTGCTCTTTACGCTTGCTTTACTTAAGATTGCAGAGTGGAGGACCCTATTAAAGCGATTCAGGATTAGAGATTTCGACATTCTTTAATAATATTTTTCCTTATACTCGAGACAAGACTTATTGTCTCGACCCTCTTATAATACCGTAAAAAAAAATAAACAAACTTCCAAAAGAGGAACGGAAAAACAACAAACCAAATTCTAAAAGACCAATAAAAATCAATGAAAAAAGTATAAATAAAAACGAACGAAATCATTAGACAAAATCGTTATCAAAAGGAATTAATTAACTCACCTCAAACAAAAAAGCCTTTTGTTTCCTCCATTAATCATTACAATTTCCCTCCATTTTTTTCTTTTTAAATCGTACGCGGCCCCGAAATAACAAAGGTTAATAACAGTGTCATATATCATCATTACTTCCTCCTTTTGCACAGTCCCCATTTAACAATGAACTGTAATACATCCGCCATTACCATTTCACGGACCCTATTTGCCCCGTTGCATATCAAATATTAATAAAGGATAAAGTTAACACTAAATTAATCAAACGCATATTGCGGAAATGGAACATCCGACCTATAAAAAAGGAAAAATTTTTATTTCGCAATTTGGCGAAATTCTCTAATCTTCAACCTGTGATTTTAATTTTCATTTCCATTATTTTTTTCGAGATCATGAATCAGACCGTGAATAACTGTCAAGTGAAAGAGTCAGTCAAAGATGTGAGGCATAATTCCGGTCAAATTCCTTATGCTTTAATGAATGAATTATTCAATGAATTATTCATTTTCAGTTTCCTTGCCATTTTCTTCTGCCCTTTGCGTCATTAAGACACTGTGGATATTATCTATTATAATCTCCGGTGCTTTTAAATGTAACCTTACAATGTTGAATGTATTACGAAATTTCAGTGTTTTTTTATAAAGAATGTGTAATAGTGGAGTACTCCAAGGGAATGTGTTGCCACCAATGTTGTTTATCCTCCTCATGGACCTAGAGTTACAATATATATATCCATACACACACAGATATATATATATATATATATATATATATATATATATATATATATATATACATATATATATATATATATATATATATATATATATATATATATATATATATATATATATATATACTGTATACATATTGTGTGATATAATCAGCTACAAGTTATGGAACCATACAACAAATGGTCAAATAGGGATAAATATGAGAATGCTTCCCAAGAGATTTCTATGTGTTTGCTTTGTACAGATCTTCAGAGAATATAGCAAATACATAGGAGCATTGGTGAGGCAATCTTTTTTATTTCAATGATATTTTGGTGGTAAAAGAATGTATATACTCACATGAATATTTACACACCCACAGAAACTCACACATGTACTTACATAATCATAAACATACAAATATACATGCATAAATACACACACACACCAACATATATATACATACATACATACATATATATATATATATATATATATATATATATATATATATATATACACACACACATTATATATATATATATATATATATATATATATATATATATATATATATATATATATATATAACATAAAGATACATATATGTATGCATCAATACACACATATATTCATATATGAACACATCTATATATATTAATATATATATATATATATATATATATATATATATATATATATATATATATATATATATATATATATATGTATATGTATGTGTGTGCGTGTAAATTCATAAAATAGTTAGAAAAATACTCTGTTAACTGATAGAATAAGCTGATGACTGTAATGGAAAAAAGAGATATGAGTACTTTTTATCAGAAAGGAAAGGTGTAAATTGAGATTATGAATGTAATTAGGCCGAGTAAGTATGACGCACATTATACAAAATCTCAACATAGCTAAGTGGTGAGATGATGGAATAAAATCATTAAGAAGTTGCTTATCCGGCAACTTTGAGATATAAGAAAATATTATGCAGTTATACCGAGAGAGAGAGAGAGAGAGAGAGAGAGAGAGAGAGAGAGAGAGAGAGAGAGAGAGAGAGAGAGAGAGAGAGAGAGAGAGAATAAGAGAAAATTATTGACAAAAGAGACACATATATTTACTTTAATGAGGCAAGGGAATTTCCTCTTGAAGGAGATGAAATGTTCAGAAAATGACTGAAAAAGGTGGGGCATATTTGAAATTTAGAGTAACATCGGGAGGCAAGGGCAATTTCGACAAAAATGGGAAGAAATACTTAGAAAAAACATTAGCTTGGAGAATTAGAAATGATTGAAAAAGGTGGGGTATATTTGAAATTTAGAGCAAAATCGGGAGACAAGGGCAATTTCGCCAAAAACAGGAAGAAATAGTTAGAAAAAGCATTAGCTTGGAGAATAAGAAATGATTGAAAAAGGTGGGGTATATAAGAAATTCAAATCTAAATCTGAAAATTTTTTCGCAAAAAAAAGAAAAAAAAAAAAAACCAGGAAGAAAAACTTAGAAAAAAACATTAGATTGGAGAATGATTTTTTTAATACGAGTGGAGATACAGTATTTGGAAAGAGCGGACGATTTAAATGATGCAAAAATGAATAGTGATGGTGCAGATTTGTAGGGGATTGGAGATAGAGGGGATTGGAAAAGTAAGGGATTGAAGATATAGGGAATTAGAGAAGTAGGGAATTGGAGATATAGGGGATTAGAGAAATATGGAATTGGAGATGTAGGGGATTGGAGGAGTAGGGGACTGGAGATGTAGGGGATGAAGCTGTAGGGGATCGGAGATGTAGGGGATTGGAGAAGTAGGGGATTGAATATGTAAGGGATTGGAGAAGAAGGGGATTGGAGATGTAGGGGATTGAAGATGTAGGGGATTGGAGATGTAAGGAATTGGAGATTTAGGGGACTGGAGGAGTAGGGGATTGGATAATTAGGGGATTGAAGGTGTAGGGGATTGAATATATATGGGATTGGAGAAGTAGGGGATTGGAGGAGTAGGAGCTGGAGATGTAGGGGATTGCAGATGTAGAGGATTGGAAAAGTAGGGGGTTGGAGATGTAGGGGATTGGAAAAAGTAGGGAATTGAAGATGTAGGGGATTGGAGAAGTAGGGGATTGAATATGTAAGGGATTGGAGAAGAAGGGGATTGGAGATGTAGGGGATTGAAGATGTAGGGGATTGGAGATGTAGAGAATTGGAGATTTAGGGGACTGGAGGAGTGGGGGATTGGAGAATTAGGGGATTGGAGAAGTAGGGGGTTGGAGATGTAGGGGATTGGAGGAGTAGGGGACTGGAGATATAGGGGATGAAGATGTAGGGGATCGGAGATGTAGGGGATTGGAGGAGTAGGGAGTTGAATATGTAAGGGATTGGAGAAGAAGGGGATTGGAGATGTAGGGGATTGAAGATGTAAGGGATTGGAGATGTAGGGGATTGGAGAAGTAGGGAGTTGAATATGTAAGGGATTGGAAAAGAAGGGGATTGGAGATGTAGGGAATTGAAGATGTAGGGGATTGGAGATTTAGGGGATTGGAGGAGTAGGGGATTGGAGAAAAGGGGATTGAAGATGTAG
>NC_090761.1:61592065-61599565 GCF_036898095.1 Palaemon carinicauda | reverse complement strand
TTTATATTTTCCATTGTAAAAATGTATTCTTTTGGTTGTCTATTTATTCCTTTAGTTTTCTCTATTTGAGTTTATTTATATCTTTAATTGTAAAAATGTATTCTTTTGATTGTCTATTTATACCTTTAGTTTTTTTTTATTTGAGTTTATTTTCATTTTTCATTTTAAAATTTTATTATTTATTTTATCTTTTCTCTTTGGGAGTTCCCTTTGGTGGATAATTGCTTAGCAAGTGCATGAATTTTGAGCTTGTTTTATTTTCATGGATTAGCATAAAACATATTTTAAATATTTATATTATTACAGTAATGCACTTGAATGCTGTTAAAGCACCCATGTTTTCTCATTGTTCGAAGCCAAATATTCCTATAAAACATATCTAAATTATTATTATTATTATTGTTACCTATGCTACAACCCTGGTTGGAAAAGCAGGATGATAAAGTCCAAAGGCTCCAACAAGAAAAAATAGCCCATTGAGGAATGGGAATAAGGAAATAAATAAACTACAAGAGAATTAAAGAATAATGAATATAAGTTTCGAAATAAGAGTTCGTGATAAGTAGAAACGCTCAATATGAATAAATAAATGTCTTGATTATGATTGATTGCACTTCATTACAGTATCTTCTTTGCCTCTAATTGGTCTAGGAAGTTTATTGCTATATTTGAATATTGTTACTATTCCTAAAATATATTTTCCCTTATTTCCTTTCCTCACTGGGCTACTTTCCCTGTTGGGGCCCCTGGGCTTATAGCATCCTGCTTTTCCAACTAGGGTTGTAGCTTAGCATTTAATAATAATAATAATAATAATAATAATAATAATAATAATAATAATAATAAAATAAGCTTCTCACTTAGTCCTAGTGAAAACATTACAGACGCTGTCACCAATCCTTGCAACTTCTAGCCACTATCCTAACGTACATACTAGCCACTATACCTTCGTTTCACAACGGACTATCTTCTCTCTGTTACCAAGCTTTAGAATTCACTTCCAGGTTTTGTTGTATATGCAAGAATATTTCCTTTAAGAATACCTTTAATTCTTTATTTTTCCTTTTATTTGTGTCTTCAAGTTTGATCCAGCTAAGATCAAGTTATCTTTCTCATTGTTTTTGCATTGATCAAACACTGTAAGTCTTATGTTTATCTGATATATCATAAGATTTCTCTATGTTCATGTATACATCATAAAAACCATCCACTTCCCCTTTATCCTCCACAAAAGCAATCTCCTAACAAACACTTGAGCTAAACCCATTCTCTTCGTCTAAACTTACACAGACCATTTCCAGACTTTTATCCGTCTTCCTTTACCAGATAAAAATCAGGTCAAGATATTTTCCGTCCAAAGATTTGTTTTTTAATCTAACCTTATCTCCTTTTTTTCTTTAAAATACAGGAAATCCTTCTTGTCAAACATACGTGTCAGGTTAACATAACTCTATCCGATCCCGAACATGAATTACATTCTCACCTTCATAACGAATCATCTCATTTGTAATTCCATCATCTTCTGACAGCTTGCCAGCTTTTTTTTTTACTCCTTCGCTGGTTTCCTTGCTGTTTATAAGGACATTTTCGCAGATATTCGTGGAGGTATTTTTACCCTTTTCATTTCTGCGTTATCTCATTGTGGTTGCTATTTATTATTCAGAGTAAATAACTTTCGTGGAATTATATTTACCCTTTTCATTTCTACATTATTCACTTGTAGTTGTTATCCATCACTCACAGTAAACAACTTTACAGCAATAAGCATTCTTTTAGTAACATTGAAATGCGTTGCTATGTTATAATCTGAGACCTTATTAAAAATAGTAATCCATATGGTATATTGATTTTACATATCATGTTTTTGCCAATATGAATGATTTTTAATATAATTACATATTCGTAAAGGTTTTCATTTCCTTGAAATGTGTATTTTTTCAAAAGCACGATAAAGAATAATATTCATTACGAACTAAATGTAAATTAGCAATTTATAATTAAACATCGCATAATTAAATTTGTTTATCCCCGACTTTAATTTCCATCAACTAAACGATGACCCGAATTTAAAATGTTTATGAAAAATACTCCCATTTTGGAGTCATCACAGCTATTATTTACCTCTTACTAAATGGAAGTCCAATATTTACACCCTTCTAAATAATGGGAGAGAATAGATTTAATTTTCCCACCTACTCTTTCCCTCTTTTCGATAAATTTCCTCCAGTTCATATCATATGTACCCCAGATTTTGTCAATAACTGAATAAATCTTACGTACTTCAATTTTTCTTATTTGTCTCCTTGGAGGTAAAGTTTTATCCCTGATATGCATTCCCCTCTGGTGACATCTCTGAAATCACTAAATCTTTCAGAGCAAGGAGAAGTGATTGTTTTATCTCTTATGCTGTTAAAAAGATGAATTCTGTTTTTTTCTGACTCTTATAACTGGTAATCTAAAGAGGGGTTGGTATTCCATTTCCGTGTACACAATAATAATAATAATAATAATAATAATAATAATAATAATAATAATAATATTAATAATAATGGTTATGATAATAATAATAATAATAATAATAATAATAATAATGTTAATAACAATAATAATAATAATAATAATAATAATAACAATAACAATACTAATAATAATAATAATTATAAGAATAATAAAAATAATACTTATAATAATACTGAACAATAATAATAATAATAATAATAATAATAACAATAATAATAATAATAATAATAATAATAACAATAATAATAATAATAATAACAATACGGGATATATATTCATATATTTTTGTGTGTAACACCAATACTCTTCCGTTATCTATTTTCCCATAGGTGAAGTTCCTTCTCCCATCAGTAACACCTAAAAAGCATGGAAATTAAATGTACCTTGGTCCGAGCTTCTGGAAAGTAACAGACTTTTCGTTTCTACCCTCTCGTACATTTCCACTGATTCCACTAATAACAATAACAAAGATAACAATATTTCCATTGGATTCACTAATAACAATGATAACAATAACGTGTTGGAAAGTATAACGATAATAACCAGAGTACACTAAAATAAAAAGATGAGTTTATGAATACCTAAATATGCACATTTGAATATAGACAATACAATCTAATTAATTTGCATAATAAAACCTTACAATTCCTAATTAAAAAGGGAAACGATTTCCGATAAGTGGGAAAATCGAGTCATTAATTACATATGAATTAGATTGCAATATGCAGAAAATTTTTGCAAAGTGGTGAGATTTTTCTAAACTATTTCCGAAATTCCAAAGACAAAACAGAGCATTGCTATACATGACACACTCCCCCCTAAAAATTCCTATGCAAGACACCCCAAAATAATTCCTGTGCAAGACACCCTTCAAAAAATTCCTATGCAAGACACCCATAAAAAAATTCCTATGCAAGACACCCTTCAAAAAATTCCTATGCAAGACACCCTTCAAAAAATCCCTATGCAAGACACCCTTCAAAAAATTCCTATGTAAGACACCCTTCAAAAATTCCTATGCAAGACACCCTTCAAAAAATTCCTATGCAAGACACCCTTAAAAAAATTCCTATGCAAGACACCCTTCAAAAAATTCATATGCAAGACACCCAAAAACAATTCCTATGCAAGACACCCTTCAAAAAATTCCTATGCAAGACACCCTTCAAAAATTCCTATGCAAGACACCCTTCAAAAAATTCCTATGCAAGACACCCTTCAAAAAATTCCTATGCAAGACACCCTTCAAAAAATTCATATGCAAGACACCCTTCAAAAAATTCATATGCAAGACACCCTTCAAAAAATTCATATGCAAGACACCCAAAAAAATTCCTATGCAAGACACCCAAAAAACATTCCTATGCAAGACACCCTTCAAAAAATTCCTATGCAAGACACCCTTCAAAAAATTCCTATGCAAGATACCCTTCAAAAAATTCCTATGCAAGATATCCTTCAAAAAATTCCTAATCAAGACACCACAAAAATCCTAAGCAAGAGACCCCCAAAACATTCCTATGCAAAACACCCCAAATTAATTCCTATGCAAGACACCCCAAAAATGTTCCTGTGCAAGACACTCCAAAAATTCCTATGCAAGATATCCTTCAAAAAATTTCTATGCAAGACACCTAACAAAATTCCTTGGCAAAACACCCCAAAAAATAAATTCTTATGCAAGACACAAAAATTCCTTGGCAAGACTCTCCCCCCCAAAAAATCCTATGCAAGACACCCCCAAAAAATTCCTATGCAAGACAACCCCCACAAAATTCCTATACAAGCCAACCCCCCCGCCCCCCCCCCAAAAAAAAAAAAATATATATTCATATGCAAGAACCCTACACCACCAACCCCCCCCCAAAAAAAAAAAACCTAACAAGATTCAGACCTCTATAGAAAGCCTTCCACGCATTACCATCAGCAAACCGACATAAATCGCGTAAAATTAAACTACGCAACGTCCATATTCCAGAAACCAATATCCCCGGGATGGCTAATAACACGCCGGAAACGCAATGAAAGCATTTTATGACAGCCGCTGATATAGAATCAAACAAACAAACTATTCTTCGCACGATGCGGATTATGTTAATGAGCTCAGAGAACAGGTTGTTAACGCGTCCCTTACAACAGGCATATTATCCTCATGCACGAATGAGAACACCTTCATTCGTTATTTGTGCTAAAGATCACACGTTTGTTGAAAGGCACTTACTTGCTTGAGGGTACACTCGAGCACACTATTCTATCTTATTTCTCTTCTCTTTCTCTTGTTATTTTCAAGTTTTTATAGTTTATATACAATAGATCTATTTTAATGTTTTTATTATTCTTTAACTTATAGTATATTTCCTTATTTCCTTTCCTCACTAAGCTATTTTCCTTGTTGGAGTCCTTGGGCTTATAGCATCCTGCTTTTCTAATTAGGGTTGTAGCCTAGCAAGTAATAATAATAGTAATAATACCGTTTCGTGGTTTAAGTAATATGCCGTATTGTGTGTGAAATGGTCGTTCATTTGACAGATTTTACGTAATTTTAACACAAATATATTGTATGTATATGTATACATACATACCTATACACACATACATAACAAAATATATGTATATATAAATACATCTATATATGAATATGAACATACAATTGTAAACATTTAATACACCTTTTCCTACATGGGATATAATTCTATAAAACAATATAACCAAGTTTTATTTCTGTAATGATAATGTTCTATCAAAGATATGTAATATTTTCCCTTCATTCCCGACCTTAAACATCTCTCTCTCTCTCTCTCTCTCTCTCTCTCTCTCTCTCTCTCTCTCTCTCTCTCTCTCTCTCTCTCTCTCTCTGTCAAGCAAGCAAAATGTAAATATGCACTATCGTCAGCTTCAAAAACTTTCCAGTCGAAAAGAAAACATCACAAACACACACAATCAGACTTAATCCAACAAACACTCTAAAACAAGAAGAACATCTTACTTTGTTTTATCTCCACGGCAGACGAAAGACCAAGAAACGCCATGATGATGCAAGCAACGAGGTACCACATACTGCTAAGACTTTCAGAGCAGATATTCTCGTTTTATTTGTCGGATTTTGGTAATGCCTAAAACACCACCTGATCGTTCAACAGGACGGGAACATAACTGAAAACTGACAGAGGACGTTGTATTCAAAAGGCGATGCGTTTGATTTTTTGACAGTTCAGCTTACATAGTTCGATTTTTTCTGGAGGGTATACTTGTGTTTTTCACTACACTTTATCACTCATTCCTTCGCTATTATCTGAGAGCATTTTTTAACACTTTTTAATCCTCTCGAACACTTTCTGATAGGATATCATAACTGCAATTGAATTCGCATCCTCAACGTTCGTTGTTCAGTATTTTACACTTTCCCTTTAGGAAGTTTTTATTCTCTTGTTATTTTTCACCTTATTAATAATCTACTATTCCTTAGAAGTCAATAATCCTCCCTATGGAAAAATTAAGAAATCAATTCCACGGTTTCCAATACAATACCACAAAGCATCAACTCGTATTGCGATTTAATCCAGTCTAAGGTTTTTTTTAATGGAAACGGAATTACATATTCATATATCGAGCAAACCACTTGAAAGAATTATCAAGTTGCAAGCGAACCCATATCGGGGATTGCATATCGAATAGGAAATAGATCGATAGGAACTGTTGGACGGGAAAAAATAAACCTATCCAGGTAAGGATAGGAATTCACTAGAACTGGATGGTGATAATTACTGCTGAGCAATCTAGCTTCTTTTCAGACCGTTTATATTACTTGCATATTCATATTCATACATTCATTAATACAGGTACATATTTATGAATACTTGAAAGATGAGGATGAAAAATAATGTTATTTATCATTGGTCGAGAACAAATTAACAATCAATATTTTGCATTTTAAAGAAATAATATAATTCGCTCTCATTAAGCAATACCCAATATTTTCGAATGAGTGTTTTAGATTGGAGGCTTAAGGACTTTAATATAAATGCTAAATTTTATCGTAAATCTTTTGATATGAATAAATTAAAACAGTAGAGATTGTAAATGATAATAATTGATAATAATAATAAAATCATAAAATTTATCATAATGATCATCACGATTTTTATCTATATAATTTCTTTTACTTCTACCATTTTTTTCTAAAACATAACAGCCATGGTAAAATTATATTATTCCCTTGACAGGTACGACTGCTGATAAATTGAATATATATATATATATATATATATATATATATATATATATATATTATACAGTATATATATATATATATATATATATATATATATATATATATATATATATATATATATATATATATTATACAGTATATTATATATATATATATATATATATATATATATATATATATATATATATATATATATATATAATGAATGTTCTAGTCTTCATTAATGTGAGCCTCCCCAACAGATGATTTACACGTATAGGTCCTGAACACATTTTGCAAAAGCATGTATTAAATAAAACAAAAGTCCCATACGAATCCACATAACTCTGAAACACTGAAGTCTCTCAAATCTCACGTTTCTAAAATGTGAAGTATATCTGACAATACTTCCGGTGAAATACTAAATTTCCGTCTATATTTCAGTCTCAAACTGCGGCAGTTTACTCAATAACTCTCAAGTTGAACATTTCTCAAGTGGTAAGATTTATTGGAGAGAATTTAGGGTAAACTATTACATTGCTAAGCCATACGTCTCTCTCTCTCTCTGCATTCCTTGGTGTCCCGTCTCAAAACTATCACAGTTAACTGTTCATTTTTTCATTTATAATCAAATTCAAAGTTTCTGAAATACGATCATGTTTTCTGCTCTATCTTACATATCCTGGAATTGTAATAGAACATCGGCCATATATTCAAAAATATCTTGATGGAAATATATCACATCTGACAGTTCTCTTGGGACCTATTCT
>NC_090761.1:61587806-61591565 GCF_036898095.1 Palaemon carinicauda | reverse complement strand
ACACACACACACACATATATATATATATATATATACTATATATATATATATATATATATATATATATATATATAATATATCTTTACATTGTTCATGTCTATGCTAGATTCTATTTATTTGTGGAGGAGGATGTCGTAACGTCCCTGACTGAGTGAACGCCAGACTCGGGTTCAAGTTCAAATCCGTTAGTTTCTTGGTCGCTGCAACCACACCATCCTTGTGAGCTAAGGAGGGGGGGGGTGTGTGGAGCCTATAGGTCTATCTGCTGAGTCATCAGCAGCCACTGCATGGCTCTCCTTGGGCCTTGCTTGGGTGGAGGGGGAGCTTGGGCGTTGATCATATATATATATATATATATATATATATATATATATATATATATATATATATAATATATATATTATATATATATATATATATATATATATATATATACTCGATAGGACAATGTCACTGCCTTGCTCCTGCCATTCACGAGTGGCCTTCAAACCATCAGCCTTTCTTAGTGTGGAAGGACAAACAAATTGTCAACCTTCTATTATGCCACAGTTAGTTGGTTACGGAGATAATACTTGTGAACTGCGGTCTATCCAAGGCCAAAAAGATATAACAGGTCAACCCACCACTCACTGCTGGCGAAGGTGGGGCAGGGCTTCTGACTAAATAGTACCAGTAGCATGGCAATAGTGACGTCATTATTAGAAACAGCCCTCTCTCTGCGTGAGTCCGTTTTCTATACCTCAACCTCATTACTAGTATCTTTAAAGGCCATGTACACCTGAGTTGGACATTTTGTCTTTTTTCTTCCATTCAATAAAAGGAAAACGGAGGCCCCACAGATGTTCCCCCAAACCTGCTAGGCCCTCACAGTCCACAATCAATTGAGCGAACTCTGTCCTTCCTAATTGTAATATGACACAACCAGAGTCTCTCTCTTTTGCGCAATTTTGGACGTTAGTGCTTCGGTGGGTTGACCAGTTCTCATTCTTTTGGCCTTGAGTCTATTTTTAGTTTCACGAACGTCACCGTAGCTAGTGTTGCCATTTCGCTGGAATTTCCCACAAATTTGTTGGAGGAATGACCTCACGTGGGAGGTGTCGTGGAGGTCATAGTTTGTCTTCAATCTGTGGAAATTTTTAGGAATTTGTCATTTTTATGACAGGATTCGTGGGAGGAAAATTTTATCTCAATCTGTGGGGAAAATTTTATGGAAATATCTTGTGTTCATTGAATTTTTTTTGTCCAAATTTCCTAAAATTTAGTACTTCTACTGTTAATTATTTAGAAAATACCCGTGCATTGTTATATTCACACTATCAAAACATTAAAGACGACTTTTGCCCAACTTTACCGAACAAGGACAACTTCAGCAGCCTATCTAGACTCTCTTAGGTTAAGGATGTTGCTAATTATTGATTAATGGGATGTCCCTTAACCTAAACTTCAAATTGAATACTTCCAATAAATATTATCATGCAACTAATTCCCTAGTTGATACTATAGTACTTACAAAGATGATCAGAATCACCTTTATTTTCTACTTGTTTGAGAAACCTTAGTGAAAGTAGTTTAAGTTAATAAATATCACAAGATCTTAAATTCAATGTATCAGAAAAAAAGTTTTTGCGTATATTAGTCAATCTAAGGCACTTGTCAAAATGCTCTGAAGAGTACCTTCCCTACCTAATGTTTCTGGACTATATTTTGCCTTGTGAAGCAAGGAACTTTGTTTATGAATTCCAAATTTTTGCCTTTGAGTGTTATTTAGATAATCCTCAATCAAGTACGTGAAGGGAAGATGCAGAGCTTTTATAAATAAATCAAGTTCAGATGTGCTTACCGGATAATGAAGACGGTAATGAGGCATTTTAATCCACACATTGCTACATTTCTGATTAAAAGTCGATTACCTCAGTCAGGTAAAGGTCAATATTTAACAACTTAGATGACTTGAAAAAATGAAGGGAATGGGCTTGGCATCAAGCAATGGACAAAGAGCGGCTTCGGTAATGTTATCTCAATTTTAGAGATGTCCAAGTTTGTGAAAGAAAAGCCTCATCAAAATGAGAAACAATGTTTCCAATGCATCTAGCCTCACCCTATCATTGTTAAATTTGCCATTTTGTAATCCCTCTGTCGAGAGAAGTTTCTTTCAAGTGAATGTATTTAATTCTAAGTTGATAAATCGCCTGTGTCAGGTACATGGAGGCAATGCTTCAGATAAAAAGGTGCCTGTCACAACACCAAGGGTTGTATATTGAGTTTGATCCTCCTCAGTCCCTCAGGGAATTTTATGCAAAAGTTTCTGTAGGTGAGGAGAAAGACAATTTTGTAGCCTTAGAATTAGAGCAAGTAGTATACTGTAATAATTAATCAAAGGATGAGAATTTTACTATTACAAGTTAAGCTGGGATAATCTATCTTTATACTAAAACAGCTGAGGCAGAGTTTTATTTAGTTATGTATATATGATAAGGAATCAGCGAATCTATGATTAAATTTATTTGATTTTTTGCTACAATTGTCTTTAATTTTCCTCTAATTATTATTATTATTATTTTTTAAGTATTCGTTCTAAATAGGCTACAGCGTTAAAAATTTACGTGAATATTTAGCAAATTACTACCATAAATTATTCAAAAAGTTTATTTTTTTTTTGTTCTTTGCTAATATTACTTGTATGTATAATGTTAATAAGAAATAAAAGATTGTTAAGGACATGTGAATTTCCTTTTTCTGAATGTTGGTTTTGTGGGGCAAAAAGTTAAAAAATCCGTGGGAATTTCAGCTGAGCAAAACATTAAACACTAAGCCGTAGAGCGCGCATGGCGATAATAATCTTTGAATCTTTAGTTAGCATTGTATGAGTCCTAGATCTTTTACTTACATCTTTATCAAGGAGAAATTCCCGTTAAAATCACATGTAATTACTGGGATTTCTTGATTTCCTGTCAAAGTGCATGTGCTAGAATTTGTCCCAGTTATGGTGAGCAGCTCCTCTAGGAGAAGGGCACTCCAAAATCAAACCATTGTTCTATAGTCTTGGGTAGTGCCATAGCCCCTGTACCATGGTCTTCCACTGTCTTGGGTTAGAGTTTTCTTGCTTGAGGTACATTCGGCCACACCTTTTCTATGTTATTTTTTTTCCTCTTGTTTTCAAGTTTTTTTTTATAGTTTATATACGAAAGTTCTATTCTAATGTTAGTGTTCTTAAATATTACTTTTCCATTTATTTTTTATGACCTTTTTCCTTTCCTCACTGGCTATTATTCCATGATGGAGCCCTTGGGCTTATAGCATCCAGCTTTTTCCAACCAAGGTTGTAGCATAGCAAGTAATAATGATAATAATACACGTGCATACGATATTTCCCAATCTGAAATTTACGCATTTTAATATATATATATATATATATATATATATATATATATATATATATATATATATATATAGATATATAAATATATATATAGTATATATATATTATATATATATATATATATATATACTATATACCGGGCATATATATATATATATATATATATATATATATATATATATATATATATATATATATATATTTACATATATATATATATATATATATATATATATATATATATATATATATATATATATATATATATATATATGTCTTACTTATAACTGTAATCGAACAGTTTAACATGTTTTTTTCAAAAAGGTCCATAAAAGAAACACAGGAAATATAAATAAATCACTATATTTCGGTCAATAAAC
>NC_090761.1:61577806-61580306 GCF_036898095.1 Palaemon carinicauda | reverse complement strand
TGCAGCCCTTGCAACTTTTGCCTACGAGACTATTAAGGTATGACGTCCATAAAAGTGGATCAATCTGTTGAGAAGGATAAGGTATCTGATAGGACGAACTTCTGAGACTTGTGAATCCTATCAGTCACTGATTATACACACTGTTCGAAATTTGCCATAGAAAAAGGTAAAAATCCTGGAATAAATGTTACTAACCTGTAAAAGACAAAGTAGGGCAAACTTACGGCTGCCTGTATTTTACTGAAATACGGCTGAAAACAGTATAATTTTACGGAGAATTTCGCAATAAAGTTGTAGGTTTTTTTTAACAGTGTAACTGTGAATTAACGATAGAAAAAATACCGTTTCAAAGTCGAATTTATTTTTCTTTACCATTAGCACGGTTTAAGTCTTCAAGTTCGCAATGATTTATTATGGAAGTTTCCAGCTGTTTAACGATCATCTTCATATTTCATTGCTGAGGGTTAGCGAGGTCACTTTTCTTTTTTAAACAACCATCCATACTCGCCCAGTCGAACTTTGCTCCACTAGTTTTTATCAACTAAGATTTCTAGTTATATAGAGAAAGCGATCAAAATGGTGAAATGATGAATCAGAGGTTTTTCAGGTGGTATGGTCATGCGGAGGGAGTGCGCGACAAGAAGTTATTGAAAACAATGTATCTGAATGTAGGAGAGAAATGTCTATAGAGGGTTAAGGTATTTCAAAGAAACGACTTTGACTTACAGGAAGCGCAAGTGTGTATGCAAGATTAAGGTGAGTAGCAGAGTGATTTATTTAGAGTAAGGGGTGATAAAATAGTGATTTGTTTAGAGGAGGGGGTAATAGAGGAATGATTTGTTTAGAGGAGGGTTTAATAGAATAGTGATTTGTGTAAAGGAGGGGGTATTAGAATAGTGATTTTTTAGAGGAGGGGGTAAAAGAATAGTGATTTGTTTAGAGGTGGGGGTAATAGAATAGTGATTTGTTTAGAGGTGGGGGTAATAGAATAGTGATTTGTTTAGAGGAGGGGTTAATAGAAGAGTGATTTGTTTGGAGAAGGGGTTCATACAATAGTGATTTGTTTAGAGGCCGGGGTGATAGAATAGTGATTTGTTTAGAGGAGAGGCTATTAGAATAGAGATTTGTTTTGAGGAAGGGGTATTAGAATAGTGATTTGTGTAAAGGAGGGGGTATTAGAATAGTGATTTGTTTAGAGGAGGGGCTAATAGAATAGTGATTTGTTTAGAGGAAGGGTTTCATAGAATAATGATTTGTTTAGAGGCCAGGGTAATAGAATAGTGTTTTGGTTTACAGGAGGGGCTCATAGAATAGTGATTTGTGTACAGGAGGGGGCATTAGAATAGTGATTTGTTTAGAGAAGCGGGTAAAAAATAGTGATTTGTTTAGAGGAGGGGGTATTAGAATAGTCATTTGTTTAAGGGAGGGTTAAAAGAATGGTGATTTGTTTAGAGGAGGGGTTATTAGAATAGTGATTTGCTTAAAGGAAGGCCTAATAGAATAGCGATTTGTTTAGAGGAAGGGGTATTAGAATAGACATTTGTTTAAAGGAGGGGCTAACAGAATAGTGATTTGTTTAGAGGAGGGGGTATTAGAATAGTGATTTGTTTAGAGGTGAGGATATTAGAATAGTGATTTGTTTAGAGGTGAGGATATTAGAATAGTGATTTGTTTAGAGGTGAGGATATCAGAATAGGGATTTGTTTAGAGGAAGGGCTAATAGAATAGTGATTTGTTTAGAGGTGAGGGTATTAGAGTAGTGATTTGTATAGGGGGTATTAGAATAGTGATTTGTTTAGAGGTGAGGATATTAGAATAGTAATTTGTTTAGAGGTGAGGATATTAGAATAGTGATTTGTTTACAGGTGAGGATATTAGAATAGTGATTTGTTTACAGGTGAGGATATTAGAATAGTGATTTGTTTAGAAGTGAGGATATTAGAATAGTGATTTGTTTAGAGGTGAGGGTATTAGAATAGTGTTTTGTTTAGAGGGGGGTATTAGAATAGTGATTTGTTTAGAGGTGAGGGTATTAGAATAGTGATTTGTTTAGAGGGGGGGTATTAGAATAGTGATTTGTTTAGAGGTGAGGGTATTAGAATAGTGATTTGTTTAGAGCGGGGTATTAGAGTAGTGAATTGTTTAGAGGGGGGGTATTAGAATAGTGATTTGTTTAGAGGTGAGGGTATTAGAATAGTGATTTGTTTAGAGCGGGGTATTAGAGTAGTGAATTGTTTAGAGGGGGGGGGGTATTAGAATAGTGATTTGTTTAGAGGGGGGGTATTAGAACAGTGATTTGTTTAGTGGTGAGGGTATTAGAATAGTGATTTGTTTAGAGCGGGGTATTAGAATAGTGATTTGTTTAGAGGGGGGTATTAGAATAGTGATTTGTTTAGAGGTGAGGGTATTAGAATAGTGATTTGTTTAGAGGTGAGGGTATTAGAATAGTGATTTGTTTAGAGGTGAGGGTATTAGAATAGTGATTTGTATAGAGGGGGGT
>NC_090761.1:61570306-61572806 GCF_036898095.1 Palaemon carinicauda | reverse complement strand
CTCTTATCCTGAATACTATCTGGAGCTCAGTTTATCCGGAGAGATATTCCTTAAATATCTATATAAATACATAGTTATATATAGTTATATATTTATGTATAAGTAACATCCATCCGCTTTTATAACAGAGGGGCTACAGACAAAAGGCAACAAAACGGTCCATGACATATCATTCCTGTATCTGTGGAATCTTTAATGAAACAATTGTGCGTTAAACTTCCACAAATTAGGCAGCTACACAAATTTAGTACTTAGGGTCCATCAAAGATGGAGCCTAGGAGGATAAATGGAAACCAAGAGGAAAAACCGAATCTTTATATGAATGATGGAAGAATGAAAATAGATGATTCTTATAAGTATTTTGGGAGTAAGAGAAAAGAAGTGTCTCAAATAACATGAAGGCAGAAAGGCAGTAGGCTGCGGGCCAAAGTCTTTAAGAGATTTATATAATTTGTAGGAGCCAAATGTGGCAATTTAATAAGGCAAAATTGACCCAACTCTTCTTTAGGGAAGTGAAATGTCTTTATTGAATTTGAATTAAAGAGGAGAAACCGTTTTAGCAGTTTGAAATAAAAAGGCTATGTAGTCGATGCACTAAATAATGTGAATGTCTAAAACAGTGAAGGTATGAATCGGAAAGGAATTAACAGTAGAGGGAATCCAATGAAAATGTTACATAGATGGGAACAAAGAGGTACTGGAAAGGATTGGTCTTAACGGAGCAGTGTTTGTAAACAGAAGTTTATATTATAGTTATCAGCCGTTGCTTGTCTACTGTAGGACAAAGGTCTCAGACATGTCCTTTCACACGCGTCCGTTTATGGGTGGCCGGACAGTTGCGTCCCAGACATTTGCGTACCGGACATTTACGTCCCGGACATTTGCGTCCCGGACATTTGCGTCCCCGGACATTTGAGTACCTGGACATTTGTGTACCGGGACAATTGCGTCCCTAGACATTTGTGTACCTGGACATATAAGTATCCAAAATATTTTGAATTTACCATATTTTAAAATCTCTCTCTCTCTCTCTCTCTCTCTCTCTCTCTCTCTCTCTCCTCAGTTACACCTTACCTTTATATATAAACCCAAGAATTGTTTGGTATAGAAATTCACTTCATTAATACCTTTAGTAACTTTAAACAAGCTGAAAGGTAGTTTACCAGAAATAATAGAAAAAAATCTTTTCTAAAGCAGGAGAAAAATAAGCTAGCAATACTAGTTCTCGCCAGCAGTGTGTAACACAAACATCTATTGGTATTAGGATTTTATATATTTCGAAACTCGGAACCCATGGCTAAGTTCCGGAAATCTAACATTGGTGGAAAATAATTGTGGACAATGAAAATTACAGCTACCACTATCATAAGAAAAACTCTGATGAAACAAAAACATACTGGAGGTGTGTAGTGCGATCTTGCAAAGCAAGAATTCATACAGTGAAAGACGTAGTTACAGCATGCCACAATGAGCATAGTCATGGCTCCTCAGCTGCAGAAGTCAAAGCACAAGAAGCTATGTCCCAGTTGAAAAATACTTCAGTGTTAACGTATGAACCATCAAGAAGTCTTAACGGAGAAACGATCGCTAATGAAGATGAGCATTCTATTTCAAAGCTGCCTAGTTTTTCATCAATGGGAAGAAATATACGTCCATGGAAACAAAAGGCACATAATGCGCCCCGTATCCCACGGCAAATAAATAATTTTGAGATTCCAGAATCCTACTGTTTTCTCGCGACTGGGGAAAAGTTCCTTGCGTTTGGTTCTGGCATCGAACATGAGAAGAGAATACTGATCTTTGCAATGGATAACGGCTTAGAAGATTTAGCAAAGTCTCCTAACTGAGCAGCAGATGGTACTTTTAAAATCAGCCCATTAATATTTTATCAACTATATTGTATCCATACACGAGAGAGCTCATTTAGTATTTTCAGAGTTTTTGCCCTCCTCCCTGGAAAGGCAAAGGAAGTGTATATTCGACTTTTCACATATTTATTGCAACTTAATCCAAAATCTTTGTTAACTGACTTTGAGATTGGAGCTCAGAAAGGATTCTTGGATACATATTCTCCTGAAGACAAGATAAATTTCTTAAGAGGGATATCTCACAATATCCATACATTTTGAATTATTTATTTAACCTATAATTTCTTTGTTTTTTTAATCTTTGATTGCTATTACTTTTAAACAAAAAATAAAACTGCAATTCCACTATTGGAAAAATATTCTCCTGAAAACAAGAATAATTTCTTAAAATGTATATTCATACATTCTGAATTATCTGTTCAACTTGTAATACCCCTCTTAAACAAAAATAAAATTACAATTCCATCAAATCTATTTCTTTTATCCCTTAATAATTGCTTTTTCATATGTAGGTTAATAATATTTGAAAATAACCTAGGTACACAAATGTCCAGGGACACAGATGTCCCAGGTACACAAATGTCCATGGACGCAAATGTCCAGGGACGCAAATGTCCGGGACGCAATCTCTC
>NC_090761.1:61569058-61570268 GCF_036898095.1 Palaemon carinicauda | reverse complement strand
TAAGACGATGAAGACGAAGACCACGAAGACGACGGAGACGATGACGAAGGTTCTATCATTTTTTGAAAATAGGGCTCCCCAGGTTTCATTTTTTTAAAAAATAAGGGTCTGTTTGCATTCGTTCAAATCGTCTCTCTGTCCCCTCCCCATACCTACCGGGAAAGAAATTATCCTAGCTATCCATTTTCGACTCTTTTTTTTTTTTTTTTTTTTTTTTCTTTATAGGGTCACTCAGATCTCATTTTTTTAAAAATAAGGGTGTTTGCATCCGTTCATATCGTGTCTCTGTCCCTTCCTCTGCCTACTTGAAAAAGCACGACGCAGACGAAGACGATGTACACGAAGACGATGAAGACGAAGACCACGAAGACGACGGAGACGATGACGAAGGTTCTATCATTTTTTGGAAAATAGGGCTCCCCAGGTTTCATTTTTTTTAAAATAAGGGTGTTTGCATCCGTTCATATCGTGTCTCTGTCCCTTCCTCTGCCCTACTTGAAAAAGACGACGCAGACGAAGACGACGCACACGGAGACGATGAAGACGAAGACCACGAAGACGACGGAGACGATGACGAAGGTTCTATCATTTTTTGAAAATAGGGCTCCCCCAGGTTTCATTTTTTTTTTAAATAAGGGTGTTTGCGTCCGTTCATATCGTCTCTCTGTCCCTTCCTCTGCCTACTTGAACAAAGACGACGCAGACGAAGACGACGCACAAGAAGACGATGAAGACGAAGACCACGAAGACGACGGAGACGATGACGAAGGTTCTGTCATTTTTTGAAAATAGGGCTCCCCAGGTTTCATTTTTTTAAAAATAAGGGTGTTTGCATCCGTTCATATCGTCTCTCTGTCCTTTCCTCCTGCCTACTTGAAAAAGACGACACAGACGAAGACGACGCAACACGAACACGATGAAGACGAAGACCACGAAGACGACGGAGACGATGACGAAGGTTCTATCATCTTTTTGAAAAATAGGGCTCCCCAGGTTTCATTTTTTTAAAAATAAGGGTGTTTGCATTCGTTCAAATCGTCTCTATGTCCCCTCCCCTACCCTACGGGAAGAAATTATCCTAGCTATCCATTTTCGACTCTTTTTTTTTTTTTTTTTTTTTTTTTTTTTCTTTTATAGGGTCACTCAGATCTCCATTTTTTTAAAAATAAGGGTGTTTGCATCCGTTCATATCGTGTCTCTGTCCCCTTCC
>NC_090761.1:61567807-61569014 GCF_036898095.1 Palaemon carinicauda | reverse complement strand
TGGAAGGGACAGAGACACGATATGAACGGATGCAAACACCCTTATTTTTAAAAAAATGAGATCTGAGTGACCCTATAAAGAAAAAAAAAAAAAAAAAAAAAAAAAAAAAAGAGTCGAAAATGGATAGCTAGGATAATTTCTTCCCGTAGGTAGGGGAGGGGACATAGAGACGATTTGAACGAATGCAAACACCCTTATTTTTAAAAAAATGAAACCTGGGGAGCCCCCTATTTTCAAAAAATGATAGAACCTTCGTCATCGTCTCCGTCGTCTTCGTGGTCTTAGTCTTCATCGTGTTCGTGTGCGTCGTCTTCGTCTGCTGTCGTCTTTTTCAAGTAGGCAGAGGAAAGGACAGAGAGACGATATGAACGGATGCAAACACCCCTTATTTTTAAAAAAATGAAACCTGGGGAGCCCTATTTTCAAAAAATGACAGAACCCTTCGTCATCGTCTCCGTCGTCTTCGTGGTCTTCGTCTTCATCGTATTCTTGTGCGTCGTCTTCGTCTGCGTCGTCTTTTTCAAGTAGGCAGAGGAAGGGACAGAGAGACGATATGAACGGACGCAAACACCCTTATTTAAAAAAAAAATGAAACCTGGGGAGCCCCTATTTTCAAAAAAATGATAGAACCTTCGTCACTCGTCTCCGTCGTCTTCGTGGTCTTCGTCTTCATCGTCTCCGTGTGCGTCGTCTTCGTCTGCGTCGTCTTTTTCAAGTAGGCAGAGGAAGGGACAGAGACACGATACTGAACGGATGCAAACACCCCTTATTTTAAAAAAAATGAAACCTGGGGAGCCCTATTTTCAAAAAATGATAGAAACCTTCGTCATCGTCTCCGTCGTCTTCGTGGTCTTCGTCTTCATCGTCTTCGTGTACATCGTCTTCGTCTGCGTCGTCTTTTTCAAAGTAGGCAGAGGAAGGGACAGAGACACGATAATGAACGGATGCAAACACCCTTATTTTTAAAAAAATGAGATCTGAGTGACCCTATAAAGAAAAAAAAAAAAAAAAAAAAAAGAGGTCGAAAATGGATAGCTAGGATAATTTCTTCCCGTAGGTAGGGGAGGGGACCAGAGAGACGATTTCGAACGAATGCCAAACACCTTATTTTTAAAAAAATGAAACCCTGGGGAGCCCTATTTTCAAAAAATGATAGAACCTTCGTCATCGTCTCCGTCGTCTTCGTGGTCTTCGTCTTCATCGTCTT
>NC_090761.1:61557419-61562419 GCF_036898095.1 Palaemon carinicauda | reverse complement strand
AAATAGTGATTTGTTTAGAGGAGGGGGTAATAGAATAGTGATTTGTTTAGAGGAGGGGGTAATAGAATAGTGATTTGTTTAGAGGAGGGGGTATTAGAATAGTGATTTGTTTAGAGGAGGGGGTATCAGAATAGTGATTTGTTTAGAGGAGTGGGTATTAGAATAGTGATTTGTTTAGAGGAGGGGGTACTAGAATAGTAATTTTTTGGGGGAGGAGGTAATAGAAGAGTGATTTGTTTAGAGGAGGGGGTATTAGAATCGTGATTTCTTTAGAGGAGGGGGTAATAGAATAGTGATTTGTTTAGGGGAGGGGGTAATAGAATAGGGATTTGTTTAGGGGAGGGGGTATTAGAATAGTGATTTGTTTAGAGGAGGGGGTATTAGAATAGTGATTTGTTTAGAGGAGGGGTTATAGAATAGTAATTTTTGGGGGGAGGAGGTAATAGAAGAGTGATTTGTTTAGAGGAGGGGGTATTAAAATAGTGATTTGTTTAGAGGAAGGGGTATTAGAATCGTGATTTCTTTAGAGGAGGGGGTAATAGAAGAGTGATTTGTTTAGAGGAGGGGGTATTAGAATAGTGATTTGTTTAGAGGAGGGGGTAATAGAAGAGTGATTTGTTTAGAGGAGGGGGTATTAAAATAGTGATTTGTTTAGAGGAGGGGGTATTAGAATAGTGATTTGTTTAGAGGAGGGGGTATTAAAATAGTGATTTGTTTAGAGGAGGGGGTATTAAAATAGTGATTTGTTTAGAGGAGGGGGTAATAGAATAGTGATTTGTTTTGAAGAGGGGGTAATAGAATAGTGATTTGTTTAGAGGAGGGGTATTAGAATAGTGATTTGTTTAGAGGAGGGGGTATCAGAATAGTGATTTGTTTAGAGGAGGGGGTATTAGAATAGTGATTTGTTTAGAGGAGGGGGTACTAGAATAGTAATTTTTTGGGGGAGGAGGTAATAGAAGAGTGATTTGTTTAGAGGAGGGGGTATTAAAATAGTGATTTGTTTAGAGGAGGGGGTAATAGAATAGTGATTTGTTTAGAGGAGGGGTATTAGAATAGTGATTTGTTTAGAGGAGGGGGTATTAGAATAGTGATTTGTTTAGAGGAAGGGTTATAGAATAGTAATTTTTGGGGGGAGGAGGTAATAGAAGAGTGATTTGTTTAGAGAAAGGGGTATTAGAATAGGGATTTGTTTAGAGGAGGGGGTATTAAAATAGTGATTTGTTTAGAGGAAGGGGTATTAGAATAGGGATTTGTTTAGAGGAGGGGGTAATAGAAGAGTGATTTGTTTAGAGGAGGGGGTATTAAAATAGTGATTTGTTTAGAGGAAGGGGTATTAGAATAGGGATTTGTTTAGAGGAGGGGGTATTAAAATAGTGATTTGTTTAGAGGAAGGGGTATTAGAATAGGGATTTGTTTAGAGGAGGGGGTAATAGAAGAGTGATTTGTTTAGAGGAGGGGGTATTAAAATAGTGATTTGTTTAGAGGAGGGGTAATAGAAGAGTGATTTGTTTAGAGGAGGGGGTATTAAAATAGTGATTTGTTTAGAGGAGGGGTAATAGAAGAGTGATTTGTTTAGAGGAGGGGTTATAGAATAGTAATTTTTGGGGGGAGGAGGTAATAGAAGAGTGATTTGTTGAAAGGAAGGGGTATTAGAATCGTGATTTCTTTAGAGGAGGGGGTAATAGAATAGTGATTTGTTTAGAGGAGGGGTAATAGAAGAGTGATTTGTTTAGAGGAGGGGGTATTAAAATAGTGATTTGTTTAGAGGAGGGGGTAATAGAATAGTGATTTGTTTAGAGGAGGGGGTATTAGAATAGTGATTTGTTTAGAGGAGTGGGTATTAGAATAGTGATTTGTTTAGAGGAGGGGTTATAGAATAGTGATTTGTTTAGAGGAGGGGGTAATAGAATAGTGATTTGTTTAGAGGAGGGGGTATCAGAATAGTGATTTGTTTAGAGGAGTGGGTATTAGAATAGTGATTTGTTTAGAGGAGGGGGTACTAGAATAGTAATTTTTTGGGGGAGGAGGTAATAGAAGAGTGATTTGTTTAGAGGAGGGGGTATTAAAATAGTGATTTGTTTAGAGGAGGGGGTAATAGAATAGTGATTTGTTTAGAGGAGGGGTATTAGAATAGTGATTTGTTTAGAGGAGGGGGTATTAGAATAGTGATTTGTTTAGAGGAGGGGTTATAGAATAGTAATTTTTTGGGGGAGGAGGTAATAGAAGAGTGATTTGTTTAGAGAAAGGGGTATTAGAATAGGGATTTGTTTAGAGGAGGGGGTAATAGAAGAGTGATTTGTTTAGAGGAGGGGGTATTAAAATAGTGATTTGTTTAGAGGAGGGGTAATAGAAGAGTGATTTGTTTAGAGGAGGGGGTATTAAAATAGTGATTTGTTTAGAGGAGGGGGTAATAGAATAGTGATTTGTTTAGAGGAGGGGGTATTAGAATAGTGATTTGTTTAGAGGAGGGGGTATCAGAATAGTGATTTGTTTAGAGGAGTGGGTATTAGAATAGTGATTTGTTTAGAGGAGGGGGTACTAGAATAGTAATTTTTTGGGGGAGGAGGTAATAGAAGAGTGATTTGTTTAGAGGAGGGGGTATTAGAATCGTGATTTCTTTAGAGGAGGGGGTATCAGAATAGTGATTTGTTTAGAGGAGGGGGTATTAGAATAGTGATTTGTTTAGAGGAGGGGGTACTAGAATAGTAATTTTTTGGGGGAGGAGGTAATAGAAGAGTGATTTGTTTAGAGGAGGGGGTATTAGAATCGTGATTTCTTTAGAGGAGGGGGTAATAGAATAGTGATTTGTTTAGGGGAGGGGGTAATAGAATAGGGATTTGTTTAGGGGAGGGGGTATTAGAATAGTGATTTGTTCAGAGGGGGGCTATTAGAAGAGTGATTTGTTTACAAAAGGGGTTCATAGAATAGTGATTTGTTTAGAGGCTGGGGTAATAGAATAGTGTTTCGGTTTACATGAGGGGCTCATAGAATAGTTATTTGTGTACAGGAGGGGGTATTAGAATAGTGATTTGTTTAGAGGAGCGAGTAAAAAATAGTGATTTGTTTAGAGGAGGGGGTATTTGAATAGTCATTTGTTTAAGGGAGGGCTAAAAGAATAGTGATTTGTTTAGAGGAGGGGTTATTAGAATAGTGATTTGCTTAAAGGAAGGGCTAATAGAATAGCGATTTGTTTAGAGGAAGGGCTAATAGAATAGTGATTTGTTTAGAGGAAGGGCTGATAGAATAGTGATTTGTTTACAAAAGGGGTTCATAGAATAGTGATTTGTTTAGAGGCCGGGGTAATAGAATAGTATTTTGGTTTACAGGAGGGGCTCATAGAATAGTGATTTGTGTACAGGAGGGAGTATTAGAATAGGGATTTGTTTAGAAGAGCGGGTAAAAAAGTGATGTGTTTAGAAGAGGGGGTATTAGAATAGTTATATGTTTAAGGGAGGGCTAAAAGAATAGTGATTTGTTTAGAGAAGGGGGTATTAGAATAGTCATTTGTTTAGAGGAAGGGCTAATAGAATAGTGATTTGTTTAGAGGTGAGGGTATTAGAATAGTGATTTGTTTAGAGGAGGGGTTATTAGAATAGTGATTTGTTTAGAGGAGGGGGTACTAGAATAGTGATTTGTTTACAGAAGGGGCTAATAGAATAGTCATTTGTTTAGAGGAAGGGCTAATAGAATAGTGATTTGTTTAGAGGTGAGGGTATTAGAATAGTGATTTGTTTAGAGGAGGGGGTATTAGAATAGTGATTTGTTTAGAGGAGTGGGTATTAGAATAGTGATTTGTTTAGAGGAGGGGGTACTAGAATAGTGATTTGTTTACAGAAGGGGCTAATAGAATAGTCATTTGTTTAGAGGAAGGGTTAATAGAATAGTGATTTGTTTAGAGGTGAGGGTATTAGAATAGTGATTTGTATAGAGGGGGGGGTATTAGAATAGTGATTTGTTTAGAGGTGAGGATATTAGAATAGTGATTTGTTTAGAGGTGAGGATACTAGAATAGTGATTTGTTTAGAGGTGATGATACTAGAATAGTGATTTGTTTAGAGGTGAGGATATCAGAATGGTGATTTGTTTAGAGGAAGGGCTAGTAGAATAGTGATTTGTTTAGAGGTGAGGATATTAGAATAGTGATTTGTTTAGAGGTGAGGGTATTAGAATGGTGATTTGTTTAGAGGTGAGGATATTAGAATAGTGATTTGTTTAGAGGTGAGGATACTAGAATAGTGATTTGTTTAGAGGTGATGATACTAGAATGGTGATTTGTTTAGAGGTGGGGGTATTAGAATGGTGATTTGTTTAGAGGTGAGGGTATTAGAATGGTGATTTGTTTAGAGGTGAGGATATTAGAATAGTGATTTGTTTAGAGGTGAGGATACTAGAATAGTGATTTGTTTAGAGGTGAGGGTATAAGAATAGTGATTTGCTTAGAGGTGAGGATATTAGAATAGTGATTTGTTTAGAGGTGGGGGTATTAGAATTGTAGGTATAGAACTCTCTTCGTTGATTTATATAATGATTATTGCAATGGACGTTTTGCAGGTGTCGGTAAAAATAAATGAAATGATCAAACACCTGCAGATCGAAAACCATTCAGTTGATAAATTTGGAAATTCGCCCACAGCAGTTAATTCTGCGTGAAATATGAATTGCAACAGATGCCAGTGTGTTGTTTTGCCTTTGCGGTTAGCTGTTCTTAGGGGAAATTACTAATGATTTATATATATATATATATATATATATATATATATATATATATACATACATATATATATATATATATATATATATATATATATATATATATATATATATATACTTTAATATGTATATATAGAAGTATATCGGCCTACACACATACAAATATATATATATATATATATATATATATATATATATATATATATATATATATATATATATATATATATATATTTATATATATGTATATTCATATATACATATTTATATATATACATACATACACACAC
>NC_090761.1:61539919-61552419 GCF_036898095.1 Palaemon carinicauda | reverse complement strand
TCTTCAAGTGTTCTAACATAAGATACATCTATTCCTTGTCTTTAAAGGGTTTTCATTACTGCAAATATTGACAGAATGAAAAGCTTTCTCTAGTCTATAAATGCCATACATAATGGTTTGACATACTGTTTATTTTTCCCTAGCTGGTTAATTACACGGATATGGTCAGTTGCTGAATACCCGCTTCTAAAGCCTGTCTGCCATCTTAGTCGATTAAAGTCTAGCTGTATTTCTATTCGGCCCAATATGATCGTTATATATATCTTATATATTACGAAGAGTAAACTTATTGGGTGTAATTTTACGGTCTTTTGGGTTTCCCTTTCAGTAAATTAGAATGATAATTTTTTTTTTTCCAAGCTGTAGGTAAATAGCACTCTTGCAAACATTTTGTGTAAAGTTCAGGGAGTTTTAGTACTATGAAATCTCCTCTGTCTATTATCAAATAGATTGTTAAGCCATCTTCAGTTCCTTTGTGTCTTTTCACCCCTTTTAATGCTTTCTTAATTCTCCTGTTACGTTTGGTACCGGCTCAGGTGTTTCATTACTTGTATTGGGAAATAGATTTCTTACATCACTATTGTATAGCACTGTATAGAAATCCGCTGCAATTGTCTTCACTCCATCTTTGTTGATAATATTTCCATTTTCATCCTTAAAAGGAAATATCTATTGGCATCCTGTTCCGAATCTTCTTTTCATCAATTCAATGCTTCTTCCTTTCTTCAGTGTTTCCTCCATTTTGATCTGATTGTGTTTACGAATGTCTTGGGTTTTGAGTTTGTTTATTGCTTTGGATAGTTCTGCTAATTCTATTTCGTCTCTCTTGGATTTTACCATAATTTTTCAATGTTTTCTCTATTAGGTTTTTAGTGTTTTTTGATAGTTTTCCTTGACCGTGTTTGGGAACTCTTCCTCCTATTTTCTTGTGCTGATTTGAATAAAAATTTTGTTGAATCATTGTTCATTTTCTCTTTTTTGTTTCCATTTCATCATTTAGCTGGGATAACCTAGTCTGTATTGCTAAACAAAATGCATCCCATTTTTCACTTATTAATGGGGTGTTTATATTTTCCTTTGAAATAGTTTTTCTTTTTTATTTCTCATATTTAGATAATTTTACTCATCACCCTTCCATGGCAGTTTGATTTCAATTTGTTTAACGCTGTTACATCTTTAACTGAACTAACTTTTTTCACTGAGAATGAAATCTACCAAATTTTTCGTTTCTCCATTTAGGCTTCTCCATTTTATATGGTCTTTTCTATAAAAAAAAAAAAAAACAGCTGTTTATCATTTTAAGACTGTTTCGTTCTGCAAATTCTGCAAGCATGTTTCCCCTATCATCCCTTGTACCTACTCCAAATTTACCTACTTTTGATCCTCCTCTCTTCTTTTGACCTACTTTAGCATTGAAATCGCCCAAAACAAACTTAAATTGAGTCCTAAGTTTTTCAAAGATATTTCCATATCTTCATAAGAAGTTTCTATTGCTTCCTCTGTATGGGATTTTGTTGGTGAATACGTTTGAATGATCTTCAGTTTATGTTTATTTAGTTCTATCACTAATGCTACAAAATTTTCCTATGTTACCCGCAAGACCTTTATTAATAAGATAACCCACTCTATTTTGTTCCTTACATATCCTCTGAGGGAATATATACTGACCTCTTTGAACTCTACATAACATTCACCAATTCTTCTAATATCACTCAATTCTATTATATCCAAATTTATTTATTTCAGCTATTTAGTAACAGCGATATTTTCTTCCCTGGACTAGGTCCTAACGTTGTATGTTGTAAGGTTCAGTTTCCAAAGGTGGCCTTTTTTAGTCCAGAGAAGTTTAGCACCTATTATAGTGGAATGTTTATATATATATATATATATATATATATATATATATATATTTATATATACGTGTGTATATGTATATATACATACATATATACCCTATATGTATATATATATATATATATATATATATATATATATATATAAATATGTGTGTGTGTGTTACAAAAACCAATAAGACTATCTCTGAATTATGACCCCAGTAGATAGATGTCCCTATCATACATACAGTATATAGGTGTGTGTATACTTTTATATATGGATATATATGTATACATATACACACATATATATATAGATATATATACATACATACATATATATATATATATATATATATATATATATAAACATATATATAGATTATATACATACATATATATATAATATATATACGCATATATATACATATATATGTATATATATACATATATATATATATACATATATATATATATATATATATATATATATATATATATATATATATATATATATATATCAATCAATGTCACAAAAACCAGTACGCCTATCTCCGAATTCTGGCCAGAGTAGAAATCCCTATCAACCATAATTCTCCCTGGCGTGTAGATTATTCCTTAGATGGAGAAAATTTGACATGAAGTGGTATTTATGACTTAATATTTCAAAACATTATAGACACCTGTGAACTCGTAATAACCATAACCCCATTTCCCAGCTTATCCATCAATCACGATCGCAAAGATGGGTTAATTTCTATACCAATACATACATTCCATTTCATTGGGTAATGATTAAACCGATGTCGTGTTTTTATTAATCGGAGAAGCTTTCAATCGAATCATGCCTCACCATAGATAACTTCCTTTGGATGTGCGTCATTCTCGACACTTACCTTTCATAGCTAAAATTTATATGGGGTTTGATGTCCAATTTTATATCATCATTGCGAGTCTTTAACTTGGACAATATAACAGATAATAATTATTATTATAATTAATAAGAATTATCATTATTATTAGTATTATTAATAATAATTATTGTTTCTTCTTATTATTATTATAATTATTATCATTATCATTATGTTATGAAAATTTTATGTCAAAAAGCTTTTGTGGCTTAAATGTCTATAGAGGGATGATAAAGCCCACCCAATTAACTATACAATCATTAACAGTCATTTCTTACAAAGTGGATACTCAGCATGATGGAGATGGTTTTATTTCGATTCCAAGTACTAAACAGAATTAATAAATATGTAATGCAGAACAGGAAATGATCTATAGCTCTCTTGATTGGAAAAAAGAAAAAAAAATCGAATGTCAATCAAAGTAAGTGCACCTAAAACATACATTTCCCTTTGGGTCCAGATTAAGTTAACTCTAGATTATTATCATTTTAATGATGGGACGATACCTAATTTTATAACAATTCCAATACGAGTCCCGATACCATATAAAAATTCCTATTCCGATACGAGCCCCAATACCTTATTAAAATTCCGATTCCGATACGAGTCCCGATACCATATCAAAATACCAATTCTGATACGAGTCACGATACCTTATTAAAATTCCGATTCCGATACGAGTCCCGATACCTTATTAAAATTACGATTCTGATACGAGTCCCGATACCTTATTAAAATTACGATTCTGATACGAGTCCCGATACCTTATTAAAATTACGATTCTGATACGAGTCCCGATACCTTATTAAAATTCCGATTCCGATACGAGTCCCGATACCTTATTAAAATTACGATTCTGATACGAGTCCCGATACCTTATTAAAATTCCGATTACGATACGACTCCCGATACCTTATTAAAATTCCGATACGAGTCCCGATACCTTATTAAAATTCCGATTCCGATACGAGTCCCGATACCTTATTAAAATTCCGATTCCGATACAAGTCCCGATACTTTATTAAAATTCCGATTCCGATACGAGTCCCGATACCTTATTAAAATTCCGATTCCGATACGAGTCCCGATACCTTATTAAAATTCTGATACCTTATTAAAATTCCGATACCTTATTAAAATTCCGATTCCGATACGAGTCCCGATACCTTATTAAAATTCCGATTCCGATACGAGTCCCGATACCTTATCAAAATTCCGATTCCGATACGAGTCCCGATACCTTATCATAATTCTGATTCCGATAGGCCTCCCGATACCTTATTAAAATTCCGATACGAGTCCCGATACCTTATTAAAATTCCGATTCCGATACGAGTCCCGATACCTTATTAAAATTCTGATTCCGATACGAGTCCCGCTACTTTATTAAAATTCCGATTCCGATAAGAGTCCCGATACCTTATTAAAATTACGATTCCGATACGAGTCCCGATACCTTATTAAAATTCCGATTCCGATACGAGTCCCGATACCTTATTAAAATTCTGATTCCGATACGAGTCCCGATACTTTATTAAAATTCCGATTCCGATACGAGTCCCGATACCTTATTAAAATTCCGATTCCGATACGAGTCCCGATACCTTATTAAAATTCTGATTCCGATACGAGTCCCGATACCTTATTAAAATACCGATTCCGATACGAGTCCCAATACCTTTTAAAATTCCGATTCCGATACGAGTCCCGATACCTTATTAAAATTCCAATTCCGATACGAGTCTCGATACCATATAAAAATTCCTATTCCGATACGAGTCCCGATACCTTATTAAAATACCGATTCCGATACGAGTCCCGATACCTTATTAAAATTCCGATTCCGATACGAGTCCCGATACCTTATTAAAATTCCGATTCCGATACGAGTCCCGATACCATATAAAAATTCCTATTCCGATACGAGTCCCGATACCTTATTAAAATTCCGATTCCGATACGAGTCCCGATACCTTATTAAAATTCCGGTTCCGATACGAGTCCCGATACCATATAAAAATTCCTATTCCGATACGAGTCCCGATACCTTATTAAAATACCGATTCCGATACGAGTCCCGATACCTTATTAAAATTCCGATTCCGATACGAGTCCCGATACCTTATTAAAATTCCGATTCCTATACGAGTCCCGATACCTTATTAAAATTCCGATTCCGATACGAGTCCCGATACCTTATTAAAATTCCGATTCCGATACGAGTCCCGATACCATATAAAAATTCCTATTCCGATACGAGTCCCGATACCTTATTAAAATTCCGATTCCGATACGAGTCCCGATACCTTATTAAAATTCCGATTCCTATACGAGTCCTGATACCATATAAAAATTCCTATTCCGATACGAGTCCCGATACCATATAAAAATTCCTATTCCGATACGAGTCCCGATACCTTATTAAAATTCCAATTCCGATACGAGTCCCGATACCTTATTAAAATTCCGATTCCTATACGAGTCCCGATACCATATAAAAATTCCTATTCCGATACGAGTCCCGATACCATATAAAAATTCCTATTCCGATACGAGTCCCGATACCTTATTAAAATTCCGATTCCGATAAGAGTCTCGATACCATATAAAAATTCCTATTCCGATACGAGTCCCGATACCTTATTAAAATTCCAATTCCGATACGAGTCCCGATACCTTATTAAAATTCCGGTTCCTATACGAGTCCCGATACCATATAAAAATTCCTATTCCGATACGAGTCCCGATACCATATAAAAATTCCTATTTCGATACGAGTCCCGATACCTTATTAAAATACCGATTCCGACACGAGTCTCGATACCATATAAAAATTCCTATTCCGATACGAGTCCCGATACCATACAAAAATTCCTATTCCGATACGAGTCCCGATACCTTATTAAAATTCCGATTCCTATACGAGTCCCGATACCATATAAAAATTCCGATACCGATACGAGTCCCGATACCTTATTAAAATACCGATTCCGATACGAGTCCCGATACCTTATTAAAATTCCGATTCCTATACGAGTCCCGATACCTTATTAAAATTCCTATTCCGATACGAGTCCCGATACCTTATTAAAATTCCAATTCCGATACGAGTCCCGATACCTTATTAAAATTCCTATTCCTATACGAGTCCCGATACCATATAAAAATTTCTATTCCGATACGAGTCCCGATACCTTATTAAAATTCCAATTCCGATACGAGTCCCGATACCATATCAAAATACCGATTCTGATACAAGTCACGATACCTTATTAAAATTCTGATTCCGATACGAGTCCCGATACCTTATTAAAATTCCAATTCCGATACGAGTCCCGATACCTTATTAAAATTCGGATTCCTATACGAGTCCCGATACCTTATTAAAATTCTGATTCCGATACGAGTCCCGATACCTTATTAAAATTCCAATTCCGATACGAGTCCCGATACCTTATTAAAATTCGGATTCCTATACGAGTCACGATACCTTATTAAAATTCCGATTCCGATACGAGTCCCGATACCTTATTAAAATTCGGATTCCTATACGAGTCCTGATACCTTATTAAAATTCCGATTCCGATACGAGTCCCGATACCTTATTAAAATTCGGATTCCTATACGAGTCCCGATACCTTATTAAAATTCTGATTCCGATACGAGTCCCGATACCTTATTAAAATTCGGATTCCTATACGAGTCCCGATACCTTATTAAAATTCTGATTCCGATACGAGTCCCGATACCTTATTAAAATTCCAATTCCGATACGAGTCCCGATACCTTATTAAAATTCGGATTCCTATACGAGTCCCGATACCTTATTAAAATTCCGATTCCCATACGAGTCCCGATACCATATCAAAATACCGATTCTGATACAAGTCACGATACCTTATTAAAATTCCGATTCCGATACGAGTGCCGATACCATATCAAAATACCGATTCTGATACAAGTCACGATACCTTATTAAAATTCCGATTCCGATACGAGTCCCGATACCTTATTAAAATTCCGATTCCGATACGAGTCCCGATACCCTATCAAAATTCCCATTCCGATATGAGTCCCGATACCTTATTAAAATTCCGATTCCGATACGAGTCCCGATACCCTATCAAAATTCCCATTCCGATATGAGTCCCGATACCTTATTAAAATTCCGATTCCGATACGAGTCCCGATACCATATCAAAATACCGATTCTGATACAAGTCACGATACCTTATTAAAATTCCGATTCCGATACGAGTCCCGATACCTTATTAAAATTTCAATTCCGATACGAGTCCCGATACCTTATTAAAATTCCGATTCCGATACGAGTCCCGATACCATATCAAAATACCGATTCTGATACAAGTCACGATACCTTATTAAAATTCCGATTCCGATACGAGTCCCGATACCTTATTAAAATTCCGATTCCGATACGAGTCCCGATACCCTATCAAAATTCCCATTCCGATATGAGTCCCGATACCTTATTAAAATTCCGATTCCGATACGAGTCCCGATACCTTATTAAAATTCCGATTCCGATACGAGTCCCGAGACCTTATTGAAATTTCGATTCCGATACGAGTCCCGATACCATATTAAAATTACGATTCTGATACGAGTCCCGATACCTTATTAAAATTACGATTCCGATACGAGTCCCGATACCCTATCAAAATTCCGATTCCGATACGAGTCCCGATACCTTATTAAAATTACGATTCCGATATGAGTCCCGATACCTTATTAAAATTCCGATTCCGATACGAGTCCCGATACCTTATTAAAATTCCGATTCCGATACGAGTCCCGAGACCTTATTGAAATTTCGATTCCGATACGAGTCCCGATACCATATTAAAATTCCGATTCCGATACGAGTCCCGATACCTTATTAAAATTCCGATTCCGATACGAGTCCCGAGACCTTATTGAAATTTCGATTCCGATACGAGTCCCGATACCATATTAAAATTCCGATTCCGATACGAGTCCCGATACCTTATTAAAATTCCGATTCCGATACGAGTCCCGAGACCTTATTGAAATTTCGATTCCGATACGAGTCCCGATACCATATTAAAATTACGATTCCGATACGAGTCCCGATACCTTATTAAAATTACGATTCCGATACGAGTCCCGATACCCTATCAAAATTCCGATTCCGATACGAGTCCCGATTCCAATACTGTATATGCAATGAATTCGTGATTATTTTCAGATCCTGAATCTAGTTTAAGACACAAAGAGTTTCGCACAAAGAACTTTTATTAATTATGCATTCAAAAGGAACATAAATCGTTTTGTTATAGTTAATAAGGAAAATAGTCTCTTATAAAATAAAATGAAATGAAAAGAGTTAACGTTTAAAAGAAAATATTCAAGTAAATTCATCGAAGGTATTTATTTATATTCACATTAACAACTCCCTGGTTATTATGCTGATCATTTAAAGTCGTCAAACAAAATATTTACTTTTTATTATTCACTGTAATGAAAATTTAAGTTGCAAACGTATGAGTTCCAAAGAATCGTTTTCAAATTCGGAAAATCGATTAAAATTCCCCGATTCTTATACCAGAAAAAGTTCCGATATTTTCGATTCCCGATTCCGAGTACTTGTCCCATAACTAATTATCATTATTCTTATTATTTACTATAAGCCCATGGGCTCCAACGGGAAAATATCCCAGTGAGGAAAGAAAATAAGGAAACAACATATGAAAGTATAAAAAAAGCAGCATAGTGATATGAAAACAGTTTGACTGAGTGGACACAAGTTCAAACCCTGTTCAGGTCTGATAGATATCACTGAAACAAGGCTCTGGCCTCTACATATCGTTATGAACTACGGCTAGTGGAATAGTCGATTGGGACAGAGTTCAACTCCAGATTATCGCTCACAGGTCTTTCTAATTACAAAAGGGCATCCAGCACCTGCTGGGCTAGCAACTTTACCATTCATGACTTGCTGAGAAATTAGAAGGTTGTACTCTTCCATTTGGGTATATGGCATATGGTGAAAAAAAAAATATTTTGATTCTTAAATAAATCTTACCGAATAATGAGGTCCCGCCTATTTATGTGTGCATATACAAACACACACTCACTCAACAAAAAATAAAACTCATTACTTAGGTGGTAATGTTTCAAAATTACATATAAACTAACAATTTACTTTTTATTATTATTATTATTATTATTACTATCCAAGCTACAACCCTAGTTGGAAAAGCAAGATGCTATAAGCCCAGGGGCTCCAACAGGGAAAAATAGCTCAGTGAGGAAAGGAAATAAGGAAATAAATAAATGAAGAGAACAAATTAACAATAAATCATTCTAAAATAAGAAACAACGTCAAAACAGACATGTCATATAATAAACTATCAACAACATCAAAAACAAATATGTCATAAATAAACTATAAAAAGATTATGTCTGCCTGGTCAACAAAAAAGCATTTGCTCCAACTTTGAACTTTTGAAGTTCTACTGATTCAACCACCCGATTAGGAAGATCATTCCACAACTTGGTCACAGCTGGAATAAAACTTCTAGAGTACTGCGTAGTATTGAGCCTCGTGATGGAGAAGGCCTGGCTATTAGAATTAACTGCCTGCCTAGTATTACGAACAGGATAGAATTGTCCAGGGAGATCTGAATGTAAAGGATGGTCAGAGTTGTGAAAAATCTTATGCAACATACATAATGAACTAATTGAACGACGGTGCCAGAGATTAATATCTAGATCAGGAATAAGAAATTTAATAGACCGTAAGTTTCTGTCCAACAAATTAAGATGAGAATCAGCAGCTGAAGACCAGACAGGAGAACAATACTCAAAACAAGGTAGAATGAAAGAATTAAAACACTTCTTCAGAATAGATTGATCACCGAAAATCTTGAAAGACTTTCTCAATAAGCCTATTTTTTGTGAAATTGAAGAAGACACAGACCTTATATGTTTCTCAAAAGTAAATTTACTGTCGAGAATCACACCTAAAATTTTGAAAGAGTCATACATATTTAAAGAAACATTATCAATACTGAGATCCGGATGTTGAGGAACCACCGTCCTTGACCTACTTACAATCATACTTTGAGTTTTGTTAGGATTCAACTTCATACCCCATAATTTGCACCATGCACTAATTCTAGCTAAATCTCTATTAAGGGATTCACCAACCCTAGATCTACATTCAGGGGATGGAATTGATGCAAAGAGAGTAGCATCATCTGCATATGCAACAAGCTTGTTTTCTAGGCCAAACCACATGTCATGTGTATATAGTATGAAAAGTAATGGGCCAAGAACACTACCCTGTGGAACACCAGATATCACATTCCTATAATCACTATGGTGCCCATCAACAACAACTCTTTGAGATCTATTACTTAAAAAATCAATAATAATGCTAAGAAACGACCCACCCACTCCCAACTGTTTCAGTTTGAAAACAAGGGCCTCATGATTAACACGGTCAAAGGCAGCACTAAAATCAAGGCCAATCATACGAACTTCCCGACCACAATCAAGGGATTTCTGTACAGCATTGGAGATTGTAAGAAGGGCATCACATGCTCCAAGGCCTTTACGAAAACCAAATTGCAAACTAGGGAGTAGATGATTACCTTCAGCAAACTTATTAAGACGTTTTGCCAGAAGACGTTCAAAAACTTTAGATAATATGGGAGTTATGGAAATTGGGCGGTAATCAGTGGGACTTGAGCTACCACAAACACATTTACATAGAGGAGTAACATTACCAATTCTCCAACTAGTGCTAAAAGCTCCTCTTCTTGCTAACTTGCGCAAAATAACAGATAACTTTGGAGCTAAGAAATCTGCTGTCTTTATAAAAAACAAAGGAAAAATACCATTTGGGTCTACACCTCCATAAGCATCAAGGTCCATCAACAGAGCTTTAATCTCACGAGATCGAAAAGCTAAACTAGTTAGTTTAGCCTCAGGAAAACAGGAATGAGGAAGTTCAAGTTTTTCATTACTCTGTTTACTGTCAAAAACATCAGCCAAAAGGGTTGCCTTTTCCTTTGGACAGTGAGTGACTGAGCCATCTGGTTTAAGTAAAGGTGGAACTGTTGCATCTACACCAAAGAGTGCAGATTTAAGGGTAGACCACCATTTATGTTCCTGAGTTGTACCAGAAAGTGTTTCTTTTATGGTTAAATTGTACTCCTTTTCAGTTGAGGCATAAACTCTCTGAGCAAAAGCTCGAAGCTGAGTATAGTTGTTCCAGGTCAAATCTGATCTGTTACCCTTCCAAAGTTGATAGGCCTCCTGCTTCTCCAAAAAAGCACGTCTACAATCATTATTGAACCACGGTTTGTCCTTCACTCGGTACCTTAGCACACGAGAAGGGATACGCCTATCAATTATGTTGACTAGATTCTCATTCAAAGGGACAACAGGATCTACACTATTATATAATTGTGACCAATTCAAGCACAAAAGATCATGTAAAATCCCATTCCAGTCTGCTTGGGATTTCATATAAATTTTACAAGAATATGATATATCAGGGACAGGCTGCTCAGTCTTCACTAATAATGAAATCAAGGCATGATCAGATGTCCCGACTGGAGAACCAACCTTACCAGTTATAACGCCAGGGGAGTCAGTGTATACAAGGTCCAAGCAATTACCAGACCTGTGAGTAGCTTCATTTATGATTTGCTCACAGCCTGATTCCGAGGCAAAGTCTAAAGCTCTTAAGCCATGGCGATCGGTAGGAGAGATAGAACTTAACCACTCCCTATGGTGAGCATTAAAATCACCAACAACGACAAAGGAAGCCTTTCTATCATCTTCTTGTATCTTAGCCATAATGGTAAGAAGACAATCGAAGATAGAATCATCCATGTCTGGATTCCGGTAGATCGAACATAAATAAAAGTTGTTATGCCTGCCACAAACTTTTATTACCTGAATCTCATGACATCCACATTGATAGCAGGACGAGAAGCAGGGTACTCGGTCCTAATATACACCGCCATTCCCCTGGCCCTAGGGATGGCATCACGTTTCAACATTATTGGCTTCTTGAAACCAGTTATAAGGAGCTCAGATGAGTGCCTCATATTAGAAACCAAAGTTTCTGAGCACAAAAGAATATCATACTGTCTGGACGCAACTGTAAGGTCTTGGATATTTGCATGAAGACCACGAATATTGCAATACAGAAAACGACATTGACGAAATCTAGGACGTGCTGGTCCAGGATTTCGCTCAATGTCTCCAGACAGCATAAGAATTAATAGAAATAAAAAAGAGACATCATACTTAAAAACTAGATTAACAAGAATTATAACAAAAACAATACGTACAGAATTATAAACAAAGTGATTGATGATACCCATAGACTATAGTAAAAAGTCGGAAAAACTGGTCAACATGGAGGAGCCGATACACCATGCAAGGCTAAATACCCTCCAGGATAGCCACTTCAACTGAAGGGAGGACAGTAAGGATGGTTTTGAGAAGAAAAAGAATCAGAAAAAGGAAAAGACAACCTCTTGATAAACCACCAGGCATCCATGGCCCTTCTATTAAGCCTGCCCAACACACCATTTCAAAAAAACAAGAGGAAGAAAAAAAAATAAGATAGAATAGTGTGCCTGAGTGTACCCTCAAGCAAGAGAACTCCAACCCAAGACAGTGGAAGACCATGGTACAGAGGCTATGGCACTACCCAAGACTAGAGAACAGTGGTTTAATATTGGAGTGT
>NC_090761.1:61514919-61529919 GCF_036898095.1 Palaemon carinicauda | reverse complement strand
ATTCGAGTAAAAAAATTAGACTATCCGAGTCCACGTTATTCGAGTAAAAAAATTAGACTGTTCGAGTCAACGTTATTCGAGTAAAAAAATTTAGACTGTCCGAGTCTATGTTATTCGAGTAAAAAAATTAGACTGTCAGAGTCCATGTTATTTGAGTATAAAAATTAGACTGTCCGAGTCCATGTTATTCGAGTAAAAAAAATAGACTGTGCAAGTCCTCGTTATTCGAGTACAAAAAATTAGACTGTCCGAGTCCACATTATTCAAGTAAAAAAATTAGACTATCCGAGTCCACATTATTCGAGTAAAAAAATTAGACTGTCCGAGTCCATGTTTTTTTAGTATTAGACTGTCCGCGTCCCCGATATTCGAGTAAAAAAATTAGGCTGTCCCAGTCCATGTTATTTGAGTCAGAAATTAGACTGAACACACGTTATTCGAGTAAGAAATTAGACTGTCCGTGCCGACGTTGTTTTAGTATCAGACTGTCTGAGTCCACGTTATTCGAGTAAAAAATTTCTGATTACTCGATTCAGAAATTAGACTGTCTGAGTTCACATTATCCGAGTCAGAAATGAAACTATTTGAGTCCACATTATTTGAATCAGAAATTAAACTGTCCGAGTCAACGTTATTCAAATCAGAAATTAGACGATCCGAGTCCATGCTATTCAACTCAGAGTCCCCGTTATCAGAGCCAGATATTAGATTGTCCGTGTTCACGTTATTTGAGTGAGATATTAGACTGTCCAAGCCCAGATAATCAGAGTCATAGATTAGACTGTCCGAGTTCATGCTATACGAGTCAGAGATTAGACTGTCCTAGTCTGCATTATTAGTCGGACATTAGACTGCCCTGTGTTCACATTATTCGAGTCAGAGATTAGACTATCCGACTTCACGTTATTCAAGTCAAAGAGATTAGACGATCCGAGTTCACATTATTCGAGCCAGAGATTAGACTATACGAGTTCACAATATTCAAGTCAGAATTAGACTATCCGACTTCACGTTATTCGAGTCAGAGATTAGACTATCCGACTTCATGTTATTCCAGTCAGAGAGATTAGACACTCCGACTTCACGTTATTCGAGTCAGAGAGATTAGATTATCCGACTTCACATTATTCGAGTTAGAGGGATTAGATTATCCGACTTCACGTTATTCGAGTCAGAGATTAGACTATCCGACTTCATGTTATTCGAGTTAGAGATTAGACTATCCGACTTCACGTTATTCGAGTCAGAGATTAGACTATCCGACTTCATGTTATTCGAGTTAGAGATTAGACTATCCGACTTCACGTTATTCGAGTCAGAGATTAGACTATCCGACTTCACGTTATTCGAGTCAGAGATTAGACTATCCGACTTCACGTTATTCGAGTTAGAGATTAGATTATCCGACTTCACGTTATTCGAGTCAGAGATTAGACTATCCGACTTCACGTTATTCGAGTTGGAGATTAGACTATCCGATTTCACGTTATTCGAGTTGGAGATTAGACTATCCGACTTCACGTTATTCGAGTCAGAGATTAGACTATCCGACTTCACGATATTCGAGTCAGAGATTAGACTATCCGACTTCATGTTATTCGAGATAGAGATTAGATTATCCGACTTCACGTTATTCGAGTCAGAGATTAGACTATCCGACTTCACGTTATTCGAGTCGGAGATTAGACTATCCGACTTCACGTTATTCGAGTCAGAGATTAGACTATCCGACTTCATGTTATTCGAGTTAGAGATTAGACTATCCGACTTCACGTTATTCGAGTCAGAGATTAGACTATCCGACTTCACGTTATTCGAGTCAGAGATTAGACTATCCGACTTCACGTTATTCGAGTTAGAGATTAGATTATCCGACTTCACGTTATTCGAGTCAGAGATTAGACTATCCGACTTCACGTTATTCGAGTTGGAGATTAGACTATCCGATTTCACGTTATTCGAGTTGGAGATTAGACTATCCGACTTCACGTTATTCGAGTCAGAGATTAGACTATCCGACTTCACGTTATTCGAGTCAGAGATTAGATTATCCGACTTCACGTTATTCGAGTCAGAGATTAGACTATCCGACTTCACGTTATTCGAGTCAGAGATTAGACTATCCGACTTCACGTTATTCGAGTCAGAGATTAGACTATCCGACTTCACGTTATTCAAGTCAGAGATTAGACTATCCGACTTCACGTTATTCAAGTCAGAGATTAGACTATCCGACTTCACGTTATTCAAGTCAGAGATTAGACTATCCGACTTCACGTTATTCAAGTCAGAGATTAGACTATCCGACTTCACGTTATTCAAGTCAGAGATTAGACTATCCGACTTCACGTTATTCAAGTCAGAGATTAGACTATCCGACTTCACGTTATTCGAGTCAGAGATTACACTATACGAGTTCGAGTTATTCGAGACTAAGACCGAGTCCGAATCCTTGATATTCGAGTCCGTGACCGATTCTGAATCCACGTTATTCGAGTTTGCGTAGAAAATGTCCGAATTCCCATCACCCCCCAACCCCCGACCAATTCCGAGTCATGAGTGCAATTTACTCTTGTCTGCAAAAAAAAAAAAAAAAGGCCAGAATCTAGACTATTCGAGTTTGGGACCATCTTATTTTGACACCGAACGTCCACATTGTTGGTTTCACATATCTACTGAAATAAATGTGGCGTCAGAGACTCATTAGTGCGAGGAAATCTATGCAAATTTAATCAATATATGTGAATCAGGATGAAGGACTGTCGGATTTACATATTACTTTAGCGTCGCTATGAAAACTAAAAGGTAAATAGAACTGAATGATGTGTGTATTTCAGCTGTTTGCATTGATGTAAAGTGATACCGCGATTAACTTTTAATCTAAGCATTAATTCAAACTGATATTAAGCGTAAATTTAGCGGTTCGACATAAAAAAAAAGTCGAAAAAACCCTTGAGGTTTTTCTTTATCGTAAAACTTTTTAAAGTTTAAATGACATTTATAATCATATATATACATATATATATATATATATATATATATATATATATATAAAGCTAAAAAAAAACTGAAGTTATCCTTTAACATAACACTTTTTAAAATCTAAATGACATATATATATATATATATATATATATATATATATATATACAGTATATATATATATATATATATATATATATATATATATATATATATATAGTCGAAAAAACCCTGAAGTTTCCCTTTATCATAAAACTTTTTAAAATCTAAATGACATTTATAATCATACAGTACATACACACACACACACACACACACACACACATATATATATATATATATATACAGTATATATATATATATATATATATATATATATATATATATATGTATATATATATATATATATATATATATATATATATATATATATATATATATTACACAATATATTTCTTTGTGCATAATTCAAAATAATGACATTTTAAATTCTGGATACTACTAAATTCATTTACTTCTCTATTGGCTAGGATGACGTAAGTTGTGTTACATAGTTTGTATGTTACTTTGCCGTTTAATATTGTTATTCATCTTAATACATTCCATTAGTTTTATCATCTTTTAATGATTATTCATTAATTTGCCCTGTCTTTCAAACTGGCGTTCCCTATTCACAGAAGGCAATGCCAATTTCTTTAAAAAATAATCACTATTTTGAAAGTTATTCGGGACTTTTTGCTTAGAAATTAATGAATTTTGAAAGTGGTAAAATTTGGTGGAAGTATCAGTCTTAATATTTATTTAACAAAGACGTAATTTCATTGAAAATGGAGAGTTGTTTTCATAAATATAGCTTGCTCTAAATCTCAGCTAGTGTTCCATCAGCATGAGGTCGGGTAGACCCAAGACCCACTTAGACAGGTCTGCTAGACCACTAAATCTAAGGGGGTCCTATCTAGACCAGAAGTAACGAGACCGACATCCCCCTCCCCACCCTTTCTTATGACAAGGCCAGGGACGTAACAGGTCTGGAGACCGACCTAAGATTCGAATCGAAAAGCAAGACCTCCATACCAGCTTTTGTTATGAAAGTCATTTCTCAATATCAGTTATGTGTTCGAATGATCATATGCCACAAAATATAGCTTTTTATATGATACATAAAGGAAAGTATTGTACAGCCATATATATTTTTGTAAATTTCAATGGCAAAAAAATATCAAGCGTCGAT
The DNA here is from genome assembly GCF_036898095.1 of Palaemon carinicauda. NCBI lineage: Eukaryota > Metazoa > Arthropoda > Malacostraca > Decapoda > Palaemonidae > Palaemon > Palaemon carinicauda. Next base: position 61,525,706 of record NC_090761.1, on the reverse strand, counting down.
CGCATAGAAGGAACAATGATAGTAATTATGTAGATTACGAAGAGTTGTAGCACATTACTCATATGTTTGCTAATGTTTAATTAATCAAAACAAAGATCTTTCGTTAATTTCTGTGGTGAAAATAATACTTAAAGTTAATAACGGCACGACATTACTAAGGATGCTAAGGATTGGGTCCGTGCCTGTACTTCTTGTCAAACTTCAAAAGTACACCGACACACGAATTCAGGAGCGGGCATATTTCCTCAATCTCAGTGTCGTTTTGCCCACATTCACGTTGATGTAGTAGGTCCCTTGCCCACAACACAAGGACATCATTACTTGTTTACCATCATTGGCCTGAAGCCCTTCCCAAATTGCAATGTCTGTCTCGTGTATCTCTGCCTTACTTTAAGGGTGGATAGCAATATTTGGTACCCCGGAGCATATCAATTTTAACAGGGGTACCACTTTCACCTCTCAATTGTGGACATCATTAGCAAATATCCTGGGCATTATCCTACATCAGACAACTACCTACATCACTACTGCCAACGGAATGGTTGAATGTTTTCATCCAACCCTCAAAGTAGCTTTGATATCCGATGCAATAACTTCAACAGGTTTACTCAGCTTATCTGGGTCCTCCTAGAACTAAGGACCACTCCTAAAGACACCCTGGATGTTTTGGCAGCTGAAATGGTGTATGGCAACCCAATGGTTGTCGATACCGATTTTTTTTAGTTTGCAACCTCCTCCGACAATCTTCAGCCCCTGTGTCACGTTCTGGAAAAATTTACCGCCGGACTTACAAGCCCCCAGTAAAGCAACATGTACCGACAGATTTGAACTCTGCAACTCACATATTCCTGCACAACAACACTAGCAAGCCACCGCTAATGCCCCCTTACTCGGACCTTTTGATCAAGATCTTAATTAATATTTGTGGCAAAGAAGACTGGGTGTCCATTGATTCCCTAAAACCTGTGTATCTCCTGCAAGTGCACCTCTCCAGAGCAGGGCTATGTCTTTTTTTAGGGGGGAGCCATGTACTGCATGTGTTTCACATACGCTCGTCCTCTAATGGTATTACCTTATTTTTGTATATCTCGCTCTTCCTCTGCACTGATAATAGAACCTGTTTAAGCTTGCCTTTTCATGCACTAGTCTGTTTGAATATTTGTGACATTCTTGCTCGGACCTGCTTGTATATAAACTCGTTATTTGTTGAAATAAAGTTAGTTGCAGCCTTCTCGTCTCTGTTATAACCTAACAGCCTACTCGCATAATAGCTACGAGCTTTTCTATTCTGAGAAAAGTATTTGCTCAAATTAATTTAATTCTTTTCCCTTCCCTCTTAGGATTCTAGCTTACAAAGGTTTAACCTCTTAATAACAGGGCTGTATTAATAAGAATTGATGATAATTTGTTTGCACTCATCTGATAAAGTCAACATAGAAGTATCAATAGTCATAATGAAAGGTCCCTCTTACAACAGGTCTACCGGCTGTCATGATCTGGAGGAGAGTAGTGAGCTTTGGACGTCTGTCACGATTTATTTTCTTTTTCGTTTTGGCGTGTATCTTCTCCAGAATATTTGAACTGAACTTTCTATCGATAAAGGTAAGACATGGAAAAACAGTTTTAGACTCTCTAAGATGTAGAATAGTGTTTCTTTACTTTCCTAGACAGCAGCACTTTACTTTTCAAGACAGAAATGCATTTCTCTACTTATCAAGACATAATATTCCGTTATAATCACAGACAACAAAATGCATCACTTTACTTTTCAAGACAGAAATTCATTTCTTCACATTTTAAGACGATGAGATGCATTGCTTTACTTTTCAAGACAAATTCATTTCTTTGCTTTTCAAGACATACAAATACATTTCTTTACTTTTCGAGATATGGAAGTGTCTTCCTTACTTCTCAAGACAGAAATCCACCGCTTTACTATTCAAGAGGGAAATGAATCTCAGTACTTTACAAGACATAAAAATGTATTGTTTTACTATCGAAGACACAGAAATGCATTCCTTTACTTTTCAATATATAGAATCAACGGCTTTACTTTTCAAGACAGAAATGTATATCCGTATTTTTCAATACATAGAAATCCACCGCTTCACTTTTCAAGAGAGAACTGAATATCTTTACTTTTCTATACATAGGAATCCACCAGTTCACTTTTCAAGAGGGAAATGTATATCTTTACTTTTCAATACAGAAATTTATATCTTTATTTTTCACTACATAGAAATCCACCGCTTCACTTTTCAAGGCAGAAATGTATATCTTTACTTTTCAATACATAGAAATTCACCGCTTCACTTTTCGGGAGAACAATATATATCTTTACTTTTCAATACATAAAAATCCACTGCTTTACTTTTCAAGACAGAAATGTATATTTCTACTCTTCAATGCATAGAAATTCACCGCTTTACTTTTCAAGAGAGAAATTAATATCTTTCTTTTTCAATACATAGAAATCCACCGCTTCATTTTTCAAGGTAGAAGTGGATATCTTTATTTTTCAATACATAGATATCCACTGCTTTACTTTTCAAGAGAGAAATGAATATCTCTATTTGTCAATAAATAGAAATCCATTGCTTTACTTTTCAAGACAGAAATGTATATCATTATTTTTCAATACATAGAAATCCACCACTTTACTGTTCAAGATAGAAAGGTAAATCGTTTTTTTCAATACATAGAAAACCACCGCTTCACTTTTCAAGACAGAAGTGGATATCTTTATTTTTCAATACATAGAAATACACCGCTTCACTTTTCAAGACAGAATTGTATATCTTTATTTTTCAATACATAGAAATCCACCGCTTCACTTTTTAAGAGAGAAATGTAAATCTCTATTTTTCACTACATAGAAATCCACCGCTTCACTTTTCAAGGCAGAAATGTATATCTTTACTTTTCAATACACAGAAATTCACTGCTTCACTTTTTAAGAGAAATGTAAATCTTTATTTTTCAATACATAGAAATCCACCGCTTCACTTTTCAAGGCAGAAATGTATATCTTTACTTTTCAATACACAGAAATTCACTGCTTCACTTTTTAAGAGAAATGTAAATCTTTATTTTTCAATACATAGAAATCCACCGCTTCATATTTCGGGAGAAAATATATATCTTTACTTTTCAATATATAAAAATCCACTGCTTTACTTTTCAAGGCAGAAATGTATATTTCTACTTTTCAATGCATAGAAATCCACCGCTTTACTTTTCAAGAGAGAAATTAATATCTTTCTTTTTCAATACATAGAAATCCACCGCTTCACTTTTCAAGGCAGAAATGGATATCTTTATTTTTCAATACATAGAAATCCTCTGCTTTAATTTTCCAGAGAGAAATGAATATCTTTATTTGTCAATACATAGAAATCCACTGCTTTACTTTTCAAGACAGAAATGTATATCATTATTTTTCAATACATAGAAATCCAACACTTTACTGTTCAAGATAGAAAGGTAAATCTTTTTTTTTCAATACATAGAAATCCACCGCTTCACTTTTCAAGACAGAAATGTATATCTTTAATTTTCAGTACATAGAAATCTACCGCCTTACTTTTAAAGATAGAAATGTATATCTTTACTTTTCAATACATAGAAATCCACTGGTTTACATTTCAAGACAGAAATGGATATCTTTATTTTTCAATACATAGATATCCACCGCTTCACTTTTCAAGACAGAAATGTATATTTTTACTTTTCAATGCTAGATATTCACTGCTTCACTTTTCAAGGCAGAAATGTATATCTTTATTTTTCAATACATAGAAATACACCGCTTCACTTTTCAGGACAGAAATGTATATTTTTACTTTTCAATACATAAAAATACACTGCTTCACTTTTCAGGACAGAAATGTATATTTTTACTTTTCAATACATAGAAATACACTGCTTCATTTTTCAAGACAGAAATGTATATTTTTACTTTTCAATGCATAGAAATCCATCGCTTCACTTTTCAAGACAGATATGTATATTTTAACTTTTCAATACATAGATATCCACTGCTTCACTTTTCAAAGCAGAAATATATATCTTCACTTTTCAAGTCGTATAAATGCATTGCTTAATTTTCAAGACAAATGAATTCTACTTTTCAAGACATTGAAAGCATCTCTACTTTTCAAGAGATAATAGTATTTCTTTACTATCACAGACATAGAAAAACAATACTTTAATTTTCAAAAATGAAACACCTTTCTTTACTTTCCAAGACAAAGAAATGCATCACTTTAATTTATATGAAAGTTATTTCTTTACTTTTAAAGACAGACAAATGCATCCATTTACTTCTCAAGATAGAAATGTATCTCTTCACTATCACAGGCATAGAAATGCATTGTTTTACTTTATAAGACAAAGGTGTATATTTCTACTGCAAAAAAAAAGAAGAAATACATCACTTTACTTACAACAGAAATATATTTATTCGCTTTTCAAGATATAAAAATGCATCGCTTTACTTTTCAAGACAGAAATGTATTTCTTTACTTTTCAAGAAATAGAAATACACCGCTGAAATCTTCATACTAGAAATTTATTTCTTAATTTCTACAAACATAGAAAACATCGCTTTACTTTTCAAGACATAAATATATTTCTTTCCTTTCCCAAGATATAAAAATGTATTGTTTTATTCTTAAGACATGGAAATTCATTTATTTACTTTTCAATACAAAACTGTATATCTTCACTTTCCAAGACATAGAAATGTGTCACTTCACTTTCAAGACAGAAATGCATTCTTCTACTTTTCAAGATATAGAAAGGCATTGCTTCACTTCTCAAGACATAATAGTATTTATTCACTATCACAAACATAGAAATGCAAAACTATTTTCCGGGAGGATTTTTTTTTTTTTTTTTTTTTTTTTTTTTTTTTTTTTTTTTTTTTTTACTTTCGAGACATGAATGTGTCTTTTACTTTTTGAGACATACTTATGATGACTTTACTTTTCAAGAGAAATGTATTTATTTACTTTTACAGGCATAGAAATATATATCTTTACTTTTCAAAACAGAAATGTATTTCTTTCCTTTGCAGGACATATAAAATGCATTTCTTTACTTTTCAAAACGGGAATGTATTTCTTGACTTTGCATGATATATAAATACACAAATTTACTTTTAAAGATATAAATGTATTTCTTAACTTTCCAAGACACAGAAATGCAGTGGTTTATTTTCTAATGGAGAAATTAATATATTTACTTAAAAATACATAGAAATGCTTCGTTTTACTTTTAAGAGAGAGCCCCATTTCTTTACTTTCCAAAATATAGAAAAGCACCACCGCTTTACTGATAACGAAATATAAACATATTGCTATAATTTTAAAGATAGAAATGTTTTTCTGCAGTTTTAGAGATACTTTTTGAGACAGAAATGCATCAATTAACTTTGGTGGTTTCGACACCAGCAAATAAAATTCAAAGAACAAGCAGGTGGTTTCAACGCTTGAAAAAAAAATTCTTTAAAACTTAGAGAAAGCACAGACAGGTGGTTTCAGAACTTGCAAATAAAGCTCAAAGCACTAAATGTGGTTGCAGCACATGAAAATAAAATCAACAGCACTAACTGGTAGTTTCTACGCTTGCAAATAAGTCAATAAAATTCAAAACACTAAATGTGGTTGCAGCACTTAAAAATAAAATCCAGAGCACTAACTGGTCGTTTCTAAACTTGCAAATAAAAGTCAATAAAACTCAAAGCACTAAATGTGGTTGCAGCTCTTAAAAATATAATCCAGAGCACTAACTGGTCGTTTCTACGCTTGCAAATAAAAGTCAATAAAATTCAAAGCACTAAATGTGGTTGCAGCTCTTAAAAATATAATCCAGAGCACTAACTGGTCGTTTCTACGCTTGCAAATAAAAGTCAATAAAATTCAAAGCACTAAATGTGGTTGCAGCACTTAAAAATATAATCCAGAGCACTAACTGGTCGTTTCTACGCTTGCAAATAATAGTCAATAAAACTCAACACTTGCAAATTAAATTCAATAAAATTCAAAGCACTAACTGGTGATTTCAACAGTTGCAAATAAGATTCAATAAAATTCAAACCACTAACTGGTTATTTCAACACTTGCAAATAAAACTCAATAAAATTCAAACCACTAACTGGTTTTTTCAACACTTGCAAATAAAATTCAATAAAATTCAAACCACTAACTGGTTATTTCAACACTTGCAAATAAAATTCAATAAAATTCAAACCACTAACTGGTTATTTCAACACTTGCAAATAAAATTCAATGAAATTCAAAATGCTAGCCGGTGATTTCAACACTTCCAAATAAAATTCAAGAAAATTCAAAGAACTAACTTGTACATTACCTCCAGACCCGGCCTTTTGTATTGATGATCACGGAGGGTCTGCATCATGAAAAAGAAAACAAGAAATAGCAAAGTTAGTGGGGATAAAAAAGTATATCTTTAAAATATACAAACATTTCCATCAAAAGATAATTATGAACATATAATGACGAGTGACCAATAATACAACTAAGCCACCAGAGTCTCAGTCCTAAAGTTCAAAGTTTTGAAGGCCACTCATGAATGGCAGAGGAAAGAGACAGTGACATTGCCCTGGTCAGCAGGACAATGCCTTAGAGACTAACCATATATATATATATATATATATATATATATATATATATATATATATATATATATATATATATATATATATATATATATATATATATATATATATGAAGCTAACCATATGGCCGGGAGCACAATAGCGACTCTGTGGCGCCACAAAGCCACAGCATCATGTGGTGGGGATGTGGTCTCCCATAGGTTTCCATTGTTTTCAAGTTTTGCCGCGCAAACTAGCGACTGTGGCAAGCGACTGTGGCTCTCTGTCGCTCATCCCCGCCACAGGCGTGGCGTGGCTTTGAAAACAATGGAAACCTATGGGAGACCACATCCCCGCTACACGATGCTGTGGCTTTGTGGCACCACAGAGTTGCTAGTGTGCTCCCGGCCTATATACCTATGATTAGTGCGTTCTGTCGGACTGGGGTTCAAGTCCCAATCAAGCCCGAGTTTCTTGTAGTGTCTGCAACCTTACTGTTCTTATGAGCTAGGGATGCAGGGCCTATAGATCTGCCTGATGAGTCATCAGCAGCAATTGCCTAGCCCTCCCAAGTCCTGAGTGGAGAGGGAGCTTGGGAGCTGATCATATTTATATATGGTCAGTCTCTATGGCATTGTACTGCTAACCAGGGCAATGTCAGTGTCCCCTGCCTCTGGCATTCATTAGTGGTCTTTAAACCTTTAAATAATATTCTCCAACCTTCTGTTGTTCTACTATCTAGATTTGTAAGTTTATTCACATGTAAGTACTTTCTAGCATTTAAGCCTTAGTTTATTTATTTAGTTTGAGTATTTCCTATCAATTGTTCATATCATTGACATTTATTACTCATACTGTATATGGTATTGTCCTCTTTGTTTCTTTTTATATAATTCACGGATGTTTAGTCTGTACAATATCTTAAACTGCATTTGAGGTATTCCTTCCTCGCATGTGTAAATCAATATAACCATTGCAATAAGCCCTCTTTTACAGACGTTTCTAACAGTATCCCACTGGAGGAGAGGTTTATTTCACGGAATTGAGAGAAACAAGTAAAAAAGAAAGACATACGCCCACTTTTCCAGACATTATTCACAGAATCCTACTGGAGAAGTTTATTTTACAGAACTACGATATATATATATATATATATATATATATATATATATATATATATATATATATATATATATATACTTTATATATATATATATATATATATATATATATATATATATATATATATATATATATAAAGCATTATAATAAGCCCTCTTCTTCAGACGTTCCCAACAAAATCCCATTGGAGGAGAAGTTTATTTTACAGAACTGATAGAAACAAGTAAAAAATAAGTATTGTATAAGCCCTCTTTATCATCGGACACTTTTAACAGAATACCACTGGAAAAGTTTATTTTACAGAACTGAGAGAAACAAGTAAAAAAAAAAAAAAGCATTGTAATAAGGCCTCTTTTTAAGACGTTATTAACAAAATACCACAGGAGGTTTTTTTTACAGAACTGACAGAAACATGTTGAAAAAAGCAAAAAAAAAAAAAATAAAAACCATTGTGATAATCCCTCTTTTACAAACGTTATTAACAGAAAGCCACTGGAGAAGTTGGAGAAGTTTATGTTTACAGAACTGAGAGAGACAAGTAAAACAAGCCTTGTAATAAGCCCTCTTTATTAGACGTTATCAACAGAATAACTCTGGAAAAGTATATTTTACAGAACTGAGAGAAACTAGTGTTGGAAAAAGAAAAGAAGAAAAAAGAATAAAAAACCCCCATTGTAATAAGCTCTCTTTTTCAGACGTTGTTAACGGAATCCCACTGGAGGAGAAGTGAATTTTACAGAACTGAGAGAAACAAGTAAAAAAATAAAATAAAACACAGTAATAAGCTCTTTTTTCAGACGTTATTAAGAGAATCCCACTGGAGAAGTTTATTTTACAGAACTGAAACTAGTAAGAAAAAAAAACGCATTGTAATAAGCTCTCTTTTTCAGACGTTATTAACAGAATCCCACTGGAGAAGTTTATTTTACAGAACTGAAACTAGTAAGAAAAAAAAACGCATTGTAATAAGCTCTCTTTTTCAGACGTTATTAACAGAATCCCACTGGAGAAGTTTATTTTACAGAACTGAAACTAGTAAGAAAAAAAAACGCATTGTAATAAGCTCTCTTTTTCAGACGTTATTAACAGAATCCCACTGGAGAAGTTTATTTTACAGAACTGAAACTAGTAAGAAAAAAAAAACGCATTATAATAAGCTCTCTTTTTCAGACGTTATTAACAGAATCCCACTGGAGAAGTTTATTTTACAGAACTGAAACTAGTAAGAAAAAAAATGCATTGTAATAACCTCTCTTTTTCAGACGTTATTAACAGAATCCCACTGGAGAAGTTTATTTTACAGAACTGAAACTAGTAAGAAAAAAAATGCATTGTAATAACCTCTCTTTTTCAGACGTTATTAAGAGAATCCCACTGGAGAAGTTTATTTTACAGAACTGAAACTAGTAAGAAAAAAAATGCATTGTAATAACCTCTCTTTTTCAGACGTTATTAACAGAATCCCACTGGAGAAGTTTATTTTACAGAACTGAAACTAGTAAGAAAAAAAATGCATTGTAATAACCTCTCTTTTTCAGACGTTATTAACAGAATCCCACTGGAGAAGTTTATTTTACAGAACTGAAACTAGTAAGAAAAAAAAATGCATTGTAATAACCCCTCTTTTTCAGACGTTATTAACAGAATCCCACTGGAGAAGTTTATTTTACATAACTGAAACTAGTAAGAAAAAAAAATGCATTGTAATAACATCTCTTTTTCAGACGTTATTAACAGAATCCCACTGGAGAAGTTTATTTTACAGAACTGAAACTAGTAAGAAAAAAAATGCATTGTAATAACCTCTCTTTTTCAGACGTTATTAACAGAATCCCACTGGAGAAGTTTATTTTACAGAACTGAAACTAGTAAGAAAAAAAATGCATTGTAATAACCTCTCTTTTTCAGACGTTATTAACAGAATCCCACTGGAGAAGTTTATTTTACAGAACTGAAACTAGTAAGAAAAAAAAAACGCATTGTAATAAGCTCTCTTTTTCAGACGTTATTAACAAAATCCCACTGGAGAAGTTTATTTTACAGAACTGAAACTAGTAAGAAAAAAAAACGCATTGTAATAAGCTCTCTTTTTCAGACGTTATTAACAAAATCCCACTGGAGAAGTTTATTTTACAGAACTGAAACTAGTAAGAAAAAAAATGCATTGTAATAACCTCTCTTTTTCAGACGTTATTAACAAAATCCCACTGGAGAAGTTTATTTTACAGAACTGAAACTAGTAAGAAACAAAAAAATGCCTTGTAATAAGCTCTCTTTTTCAGACGTTATTAACAGAATCCCACTGGAGAAGTTTATTTTACAGAACTGAAACTAGTAAAAAAAAAAAAAAACGCCTTGTAATAAGCCCTCTTTTTCAGACGTTATTAACAAAATCCCACTAGAGAAGTTAATTTTACAGAACTGAAACCAGTAAAAAAAAAAAAACGCCTTGTAATAAGCTCTCTTTTTCAGACGTTATTAACAAAATCCCACTAGAGAAGTTAATTTTACAGAACTGAAACCAGTAAAAAAAAAAAAACGCATTGTAATAAGCTCTCTTTTTCAGACGTTATTAACAAAATCCCACTGGAGAAGTTAATTTTACAGAACTGAGAGAAAAAAGTTAAAAAAAAAGCATTGTAATAACCCTCTTTTTCAGACGTTATTAACAGAATCCCACTGGAGAAGTTTATTTTATAGAACTGAGAGAAACAAGTTAAAAAAAAAAGGTATTGTAATAAGCCCTCTTTTACAGATGTTCCAAACAAAACGCCACTGGAGTAGAAGTTCATATCCCGGAATTGAAAGAAACTTGATAATATCCGATGAAGAACGAAATCGGACATTTAACAATGACACTGGAATACAAGTAGATGGTGCCACCGCTACCTCGAATCTAATCCAAAAGTCTTCTTCCGATAAAACTATCCACTCTTCTGGAGATTTTCCGTATAGGTCAGATAATCTACCAAATTGATTTTTTTTTATTTTTTGTCTTTTCGTTATTTGATGTAGTGATTAACGTAATTTCCAATAAAAGCAATAT
>NC_090761.1:61394919-61509919 GCF_036898095.1 Palaemon carinicauda | reverse complement strand
AGATAGATGTCGTTTGTCTGCAGAAGACTAGATGGAAAGTAAATAGAAATAGAGAGATACGAAAGGGGTATAAACTCTATTACAGCGGATCACGAACGGTTAGAAATGGAATTGGGATCATAATAGTTGAAATCTCGAAAGAAAAAGTGATCGAGGTTAATGAGAACAAAGAATAGGCTTTTAAAGATCCCAATGATAATAAGGTAACAGACAATAAATATAATTTCAGCTTATGCCCTCATATGGGTTGTCAAGAACATGAAAAATAAAGTGATTTAGATTAGAGTCTGAGGCTGCTATAGCTTTACTTTAATTTGGCAGCTGCTTTTCCGGTCCCATACAACAGGGGAACCACATTCTCTACAGGACCTCCGTTATATCTTGTTCGTTCAGAGGATTCAACGTTTCATATCCCGTATTGCTCATTTACTGTTGAATCGTCACTGTCATACGACTCGTGGAATAAGAAAGTCTTCAGTTTCCTCTAGAAAGCCTTAATGTCTTCAATCATTTGGATGTCGCGAGGGAGCTTATTTCATAGTCTCGGGGCCGCATATCTAAAGGCTCTGGAGCCTACAGTAGATATATATATCTAGGTTCCAATGGTTTGAAAACCTCTGTAACACGACTTGTTGGCTGCGCAATATGTAGCAATTCTCTTTAAGTATTTTGGACGACCGGTTCTGATAACTTGGTGGGTTATTGTACATATTTTAAATTCAATTCTCACTTTAATCGGCAGTCAGTGTAAATCAATTATTATAGGGGAGATCCTTTCTCTAGGTGGGACACCCTTTATCATTCTTGCTCCCCTGTTTATTATATTTTGTAAATTCTTAAGTTATACTTTTGGTATATTGTAATAGATGGAGTTGTAGTCGTCAATCCTGGTAATAACACAGTTTATCACAAGTTTTTTTTTTTTACAGAGTTTTCATCCAAGTAATTCTTTATAAAAGCATTATTTCTTAGATGTTAACCAACAGTTTTTACTACATTATTTATTTGGGCATTGAGAGACAAGAAACAGTCAAGAAATATACACCTAGATCACGAACTTTACTAGATATCGGCACCAAGTCATTATTTATGTTCATTTGAATATCACCCAAGTTTCTCACGCTGTTTCTCTTTTCCACCACCATGAACTCAGTTTTGTTCTAATTAATTTTAGTTGTTCAATTGTCATCCATTTTCTAACACTATCAAAGATTCGGTTTAGAGTTTCAGTAGTGTCATCTATATCATTTATGGAGAAGTAAAATTGTGTGTTATCCGCAAATAGTTTTTATCTTAACCATGCCTTTGTAGTATTTTCGATAGACCTATACTATAGATGCAGAATAAGAATGGGCCAAGTACACTCCCCAGGGGTACCCCTCTGTTTAAAGGTTCTTATGATGAATAAGAGTTTCCAATTTTTACACAGTAATTTTTACCAACCACGTAGTCTTTTAGGTATTCGAAAGCTTGATCTTCAACGCCGATGCACCGTAGATCATTTAGTAGTAGTTCATGCACAACTGTATCAAAAGCAGCACCGAGACCGAGTAATATTAAAATATCACATTTATCTTCATCCATCATTTCCAGCATCTCATTTACAACAGAGCAGATGGCTGTCTCCGTAGAGTATAGTGTTCTGTAAGCAGATTGGTTGCCAGGCAAAACTTCTATTACTTTTAAGTGACTGACTGGTTGTTCAAGAATTACGCATTCAAGCACTTTTGAAACAAAGGATAGATTCGAAATAAGTCTATATGAGCTTAATTCCTGGTAGTCCAGAGCATTTTTCAGAACTGGTGTGACTGTAGCCATGTTCTCCGATTTGGGAAACTTACATTCATCAATGCTTGCATTTGCTATTCTCATTATTATTTCGGCTAGACTAGAAAAGTTTCTCTCTCCAATTACTTCAGATATTGGCATAAGAACGATCGCGCAGTTTGTTTTCTTTGTTCTCTTGATAATCCTAGTGATGTCATCTTGTGTTATGTTGTTAAATCTTATTAATTTTGTCTGTGTGCCTGGTGTACCATTAATCTGATGTTGAGTATTTACAAATGTCCTGATTATAATTTCAATTTTGTTTTTAAAGAATACTCGAAAATTATTTTCTAGTTCCTGGTAACTGTAACCATCAGGTAGCTTCTTTTCGTTTACATTTCCCATTACACCATTTACGAGACGATATAACTCACTTATGTCTGTTGCTGCTTCGCGGATCTTCCTCTTATAATATTCCCTTTTTTCCTTCTCTGTAGGTAGTTATATTGACACGTTGCAGTTTTGTATTCGACCCATGTACTTTCAGTTTTTAACCGATTCCACTTTCTTCCTTTACGTCTTTTTTCCCTATTTTTCACTAAAGTCTCTCCATCAAACCAAGGAGATTGCTCTTTAACAGTTACAGTCTTTTCCATTGGTGGGCACATGGTATCATATTCACTTTTACTCACTTTTATAAGTGGTCGTAAGACGGTTAACACAAAGAGCTCCCAATAAAGTTTATTTTCTTTACTATTGCATGTTTCTGTAGAGGGAGACTAAACGTAATAAGTTTGTGCACTGGGGAGATAGTACATTTCAGTCAACATTTATATCCGATCCTATATTATTCATTCCATCACTCAAAACTTGGTTCAACGTGTGCCCAGTTAAAGTAGTGGCACAGTCGACATTATTCACCAGTCGATATGATTCTAATAACTCACTAAATGGCAAAGCGTCAGGATTTGATGCGTCTTCCATCCAAAAATTGAAGTCTCCACAAATAACTAATTAATTTTTCTCCATGATAATCACCTCAATGAATGCATCTAATTCTTAAAAAAAATACTATCGTTTGTTCTCGGAGGTTTTTAGACTGTTACAAAGGATATTTTTTTTTTTTTGTAAAGTTTATTTCTATATATTCAAAGCTTGTTACACTAGTTCTTTCTAACATTTTGAGATTTGAGTAACCTTGAATAAAGAGTCTGACACCCCCGCCAGACCTACCCAGGCTACTCTCTCTCGATATGTGAAAGAAGGTGTGTATGGGGGGGAGGGGTTATCATTTCACTGATCTTAGCCTTGTCCAAGTCATTTAACCCTGTTTCAGATAATGCTAGTATGTCCAAATATTTCTCGCTTATCAATTCTCGAATTTGAATAGTTTTATTACCTACAGATTGTATATTTACATAGCCACAGTTTATGTCGTCCTTAGCAACCATGATCACTACTTACTGCAAGTCTTTTCAATTGCAGTCTATAGAATTTACTATGTGGTCACTTGGTTTGTTCAACTTTGTGCAGTTAATAGCCTTTGACACTTGCGAATTACACTCCTTGGTGGAATGTTTTCTTGAACATTTCCAGCAGACTTTATAATCATTCTTAGATTTGCAATCTTTTTCAAGATGTCCATACCTCTGACAGTGGTAGCAGGTGATCATGTGGTACTTATCACGTATGTTATAAGTACTCCCATCGTAACAAAACATTCTCCCCATTATCATGAATAGCCCTCCGAACTTCAGGATCACATTTCAGCACATAGTGGGTAGTCCCACCTGAAGCATTTTTCTTCAGGACTACAGTTATCCTCTCTTATATATTTTGGATATGGTACAGGCAACAATTTCTTTGAATCAAAGCATTTACAACATCATCTTCATCATTGTACACATTGGATATCATTATTTTTCGTTTTTAGTTTTCCGATTTTTCTCGTTTAAGTGTCGGCAAGCAATGTCTGAATTTTTTTTTTCTTTTTTGCAGCCTTAACTGACTTCGAGTTAAGTAAAGGAATGTCTTTAGGTGTCTGTTCAACCTCAAAATTTTCTTTCAGTAATAATAGTTGTTGTATTTGTTAATTTAATTACCAACAGATTTTTATCAACTTAGTCAACATATGTCGTTTTCTCCGGTTTTGGGTCCATCAATGTTTGAAGTGTTGCTTTAAATAATTCCAAATTCATAGTGAGATTATCAACTTTCTCAGTGAGGCCAGTAGCCTGGGTGGAATTGGCCACATCTGTGCTAAAGTCCGCAAGTTTGTTTTCCAATTCAGCGATTCTTGCGTCTTGTTTGCTCAGGGCCTCTTCTCTTATATTCGCATATTACTTCAATTTGGATATATACAGTATAAATTGTCTTGTGTGACTTCACCTACGCAGTGTGGGCATAACTAATCTGGTTCTTTCGTTCATTATCAGTGATGCCTTCCACCATATACACGCATTTCTTATGATAGAATTTATTGCAATCACATCCTAACCATTTTTTCCGGTCTTCCTTTGTGGTTTCACATATGAGGCAGAAATAGTGTACTGTTTCTTCTCACTTAAGTTTCTCCATAAGATTTACTATAATCTTTTCAATGATATTCTAAGTGAGAAACAAAAGCGAGTGTTAAACGGAGTTCTGCGCAAAACACGTCCACACCTCAGAGGAGAAGCTAATCATAGCAGCAGACATGAATGGCAAGAGTAGGAAGAAGGGATGGATATGAGGAGGTACATGGAGGCCTTGGGTTTGGAATTAGAAATGAAGACGGGATTACGTATTAGAGATGGCTCAAAGTTTTGAATTGACATGTATGAACACTTGGTTTCAGAGGCTGGATAAGCATCTGATAACCTATGCAAGTGGAGGAGTGGAAAGCCAAACAGATTACATATTGGTTAGAGAAGAAGACCAGAAAAATGTGATGAACTGTTAGAGTGACTTTGGGGGAAGCTTGTGTTGAACAATATAGACTGGTAATGATGGATTGTAAAATGAAAGGTAAAAAACCAAAAGAGAAAGAGGTAATCTAGAATTAAGGCTTGGGACCTTAAAGGATAAAAGTGTAAGAAATTTAGGAGGATTGTGAGTGAGAGAAAACGGGAAAGGTTGAACTTAAAGATTGGACAGGGTAACAGAGTGAAATATATCTGGTTGGGTATGAAAGAAATATGTGTAAGGGAAACGGACGAATTAGTGAGAAGAACCAGCGGATATAGTGTGTCGAAAGGAGAAAAGTGGTGATGGAACAGATAGGTGCGAGAATCAGTTATAAGAAAGTCGAAGAAATTTAAGGTCTGGAAAGTTAGAAAGGCATAGGGATCAAAAGAACGGTACAGAGAAGAGGAAAAAGATTCTAGGAGGAAAGTAGGTATAGCTATTGGAAGAGTGGTAGAATAGTTAAATGAAAGGCAAGGAACAAAAGGAAGGAGAAAAATATAACTACAAGCTGCCACTAGGGACGGATATTGTTCATGAGATCGGCATTGTCCCTCGTTGATTTCGCTCATTATCACGCACTGCACTGTAATTTTGCTACTAACAGCGAGTTTAAGAAGATTACATGATAGCTGTGGCTTTTCAATTGTAGATATTACCATGGATTTGGGCAGGGACAGAGAAACTATGTTTCCCATCAATCCCTGAAATTTTCATTTGGATATGTGAATTATTTTAGGAACAATTTACTCCACCACCATAAATACACATTCAACACGAACCGAAATAAACGTGTGCTGGGGCTTTTCTTTGGCAGATATCAGCATGAAAAATTATATAGAGAAAGTAAATATCCCTCCCATAAATCCCTGAAAATTTCATATATACAGTAGATGTGAAGTACTCTACAAGTAATTTATGCTGCCGCCGGAAATCGGCCTCTCATGGATATCGGAAAATAACTACTGTGACTTTTCTATGGCAGTATCAATACGAAAATTGGTATGAATGTAGTTCACATAACACCCATCAAATCCTGTGAAAATAATTTGGATATCAGTGAACTCTAGGAGTAGTTTGCTGCTCATCACTGATTTTTCGGCTAAAAATCGTCACATACGAACTAAAGTCACAGCCAGGGCATGCCTAAAGCAGGTATGAACATGAAAATTGGCAGAAACAAAGCTTATATATATCCTAATAATCCCTTAAATTGCATTTGAATATATTTATTGGTATAGGAGTTATTGAACCCGCCACCGAAAATACCAGCTACTCCCCCCCCCCACCCGATGGAATGACTGGGCTATGGGTTGGGTGAGATTCGTTCGCGAAAAATTCGGCATTTCATATAAGGTCATTCACTTCGTACGCAACAATAAGATTTGAAACTTGAGGAAAGGCAAAGACAAGATTTGGATCAACAAGTAGTCATCTGGAATAGAGATGGAAATATATTGCATAGGGATGATAACATTGAAAGAAGATGAAGATAATGTTATGAACAACTATTGAATACTGAAAATGAGAAAGAGGAGCTGGGAGAAGCATAAAGGATGGAGAGGCCAATGATGGAGATACAGAATACAGAAGTGAAGCGGGCATTGAGTATAAAAAAAAAAAAAAAAAATTTGCTCTGAGTATAGGGCGTATGAGGTAGGCGTACATCTGACGGGAACCATTAAAACTACAGCCTTTTGTAGGTTAGTTTGTGTTTACGTTTAACATACGCATGTGTTCGTTAGGGACCGGTTTGACTTGTGAATAGGTACGTCACTTAGCAGTCGAAGGCTGGGGCCAACCTGTCATACCCAACACTGTTAAACATACAGTATGTGCTGTTTTTAGTTGTAGTAGTGGAAAAAATTACAATTTCCTATTGAATAAATATCTGGTCTCAATCCACAAGCTGTAATGATTATTAAAAACAATTTTGGCTAAATAATTTTCAGTTGAAAATTTTTTTAATTTTCAAATATAACTAAAGTTGGACGTGTTTGGTTGCCAACTACCATTAAATCCTCTTTCGGGAGGAACCGGGAGCAAGATACGAGAATGTGTGATCCCAGCATAATGTCACCAACTTAGCAGAAAAGTAACTACACCCAGTCACACAAACAGCAGCAAAAACATTCCACCTGGTGGAGATTATAGATCATTCTTTATTTAGTCAATAATTAGTTTTGTATGAAAATTTGTACATGAGGAATTTGGGAAATATTCCTTGGAATTTCACTTCTTTTCGAAAATTTGAAAAAAAAAAAAAAACACTTGAAAAACTAACCATGCTGTGTATTACGCATTGTGGTGGAAACTACAACTGGTTTAGATGTTTGTTTACCTGAATATGTAATAAAATTCGAATAACCGTTGTACATGTAATTAATATTAACCTAACACACAATACACACAAAATATAAAATGTTACTGTGATAGATGAAGAATTGCAGTGTAGAGTCCCCGACTAGGAATTGCTGCTAAGGTAGGTAATAAAATCCTCTATTTCTTATTTACCAAATTCTGGTCAGTTGATTAAAGGGTGCGTCTTACTATTTTTATTGCCTTATGACACAGGAAAAAGGTATAACGAAATAGTTTTTTTCAGGTGATACATTTGTATTTTGAAAATGCCAATTAAATTTGAGGATATAACTGATCTTGAACAGGTTTTACACTCATAATCGTACAATGTTCTTCCCATGCTAGTCTTTAGTTTTTTCCTTACTTACTATTATACCTGCATGTATGTTTGTTAGTGTGTGTGTGTATAAACATCTAAAAATCTTAAGAAATAATAGAAACTGGTAATTTCACACGTTCCCAGTTATTTTTTTTTTTTTTTACCAAAGTTCCTTCAACAGAGAATTGTGGGCGAATCAAAAGTATTGGAAAAACTCGCTCATGCAGACGATGTTTCTCGTTGGTCTCCCCTCCACGAATGAGTTACAACACATCATCGAAAAGGAATCCACTGAATATCACGACATCATTCAGGTCGGATTAATTGACTCCTACAAAAATCTCACTCTGAAGACACTGACTATCTTACACTGGACGGAACATTTCTGTCCTAGTGCGACCTGGATACTGAAGAGTGACGAGGATGTTTTTGTCAACTCCTTTGCCTTGAAAAACTTCCTTGGCCAGATTATAATGAGAGATTTACCCAGAAACGTCTTCGTGTGCAAGGTGAATAAAGAGCGCAAAGTGTGTAGGTCTAAAAGAAAATGTCCTGCGAAGTGGATTATCCCAGAAACGCTTTATGCTGAAAAATACTATCCGACTTACTGCAACGGTCCAGCTTACATCATCAGCAGACCATTGGCTCGCCAAATTTATTATGTAGCTAATAAAACGAACCCATTTCCGATGGAGGATGTCTATTACACCGGCATTCAGGCAGAAGGTCTGAACCCTCACTATGTAAACCTTGCAAGGTCAAATTTTCGCTCAAAGTATCATCGATCAACATCTTATAACTGGAGTAAAATGCCCTTGTTTATAGTTCATGTAGAAAAGATAAAAGGAAGAAGTTCTGAGCTCTGGCAGAGAATCTTACAACAATACAAATCAAATATCCTAGAATAATAACAGTCCTTTTATCATGACTTTTCCGTAACATTAATCATGGAATTCCTGTCGCCTCACACCTAAACTTTAGTTTCATAGTTTATTAATAGTTTAAAGGGCTGAAAATGGTGGTAGGCTTGCATCTTAATGACAATATGTAACAATCAAGCTTGACAGTATCTAGGTGACAGAACTTACAATTTTCATATCTTAATGTAATTTGAATAGCTTTATACCACTGCAGGTTTTTAGTAATGAACACCATTCCTTAATGAATATAAAAAATCCTTCATTGCAAGAAAAGTGATATATCTATTTATGCATTCAAGAGACAAACCAATGTGTTTAACTATAATGGACGTCATAGTCAAACTTGGGAAGGTTTTCACATAGTCAGTCATGCCTCTCGAAAGCAATGTTCAATAAAAGAATTTGGGTCCACCAAACAAAATAAAATGTTTAAACAAAGGAATCTGAATTACACCCATTAAACTACAATGTTTAAATATGAAATCTGAGTCATACCAAACAATCTACGTTTCAACATGGAATCTGAGTCACTCCCAACAAACTATAACACTTAAACATAGAATTTGAGTCAGAACAAAGAAATTACTAAGATTAATATTTGATTCTGAGTCATACTCAACAAATAGTATCGTTTAATCATTAAATCTGAGTCAAACCGAACTAGCTATAGCACTTTAGCATTGAATCTAAATCACACCCTACAAGCAGGAACGTTTCAAATTCTAATGTAAGTCACATGTAACAAGCTAAAACACAAATCTTAAATCTGAGTCACATCCAATAATCTACTATGGTTAATAATTGAATAGGAGTCATATTCAAATATGACTCGGAGCCAAAAACTATAAGGTTTAGGGAGTGAAGTTAATCATACTCAATAACCTAAAATGTTTAAATATTCAACATGAGTCATAAGTAATAAACGACTAATTTTTAACACCAAATCGGAGTGTGGCCTATTATTATTTTTCCATCTTTTCAAAATCATTATTGCCTAACGGGGCCTCTACAATGAGAGTGCATCAAAGTTGAGACAAGCCCAACCAAAGTGTTGGTTTGGCATGAAATCAGAATCAAACTCAATTACTGCAATGTTTCAGTATCGAATTTGAACCCTTCTTATATACACTAAATTAGAGTCAAATCCTTCCTGAGAGAGCCTTTTACAGAATCTTAGCCAATCTCCAGAACACATTTCTGTTGAACATTAGCCATGACAAACTACATGTTTTTCTTTCATTAAGATTGATTCTTATAGATTAGATGTATAAATTTAGGGATAAATCCCCATCAGTTGGGGCTGAGAGGCCATTCTGCTCTAATGTGCAACTGCTGGAAAGCCCTGCCCTTGCAGTTTCAAGTAAATGTTGGGAGGCTATACAGCAAGAAAGAAGTTAGGAAGAGAGTACTTAGGTATATCAAAAGGATTAAAAAGTGTACACAGCTAGGGTAAAAGGTTAAAAAGTGAGTGAAGCTAGGGTAAAAGGTTGAAAAGTGAGTGCAGCTAGGGTAAAAGGCTAAACAGATAGTAAAGCTAGGGTAAAAGGTTAAAAAGTGAGTGCAGCTAGGGTAAAATGTTAAAAAGTGAGTGCAGGCAGGACAAAAAGTAAGCATACCTAAGGGGGAAAAGACTAAAAAGTAAGCACAGATATGGGTGAAGGATACAGATGAGCACAGCTAGGGGATACGAGTAAAAAGTGAGCACAGATATGGGTGAAGGACAATAAATGAGCACAGTTAAGGGTGAAGGATAAAAAGTGAGCATAGCTAGGGGATAGGGATAAAAAGCGAGCACAGATAGGGGTGAAAGATAAAAAATGAGCACAGGTAGTGGCGAAGGATAAAAAGTGAGCACAGCTAGGGGCTAGGATTAAAAAGTCAGCACAGATACGAGTGAAAGATAAAAAGTGACCACAGATAGGAGCGAAGGATAAAAAATCTGAACAGGTAGTGATGAAGGATAAAAATTGAGCACAGCTAGGGGCTAGGAGTAAAAAGTGAGCACAGATATGGGTGAAGAATAAAAAGTGAGCACAGGTATGGGTGAAGGATAAAAAGGGAGCACAGATAGGGGTGAAGGATAGAAATGAACTCAGGTAGTGGTGGAAGATGAAAAGTGAGTACAGTTAGGGGTTAGGAGTAAGAAGTGAGTACAGCTAGGGGCTAGGAGTAAAAAGTGAGGACAGGTAGGGGTGAAGGATAAAAAGTAAGCTCAACTATGGGCTAGGATTAAAAAGTGAGCACAGATACGGCTGAGATAAAAAGAGATCACAGATAGGGGTGAAAGATAAAAAGTGAGCACAGATAGGGGCTAGGAGTAAAAAGTGAGCACACATAGGGATGGAGGATAAAAAATGAGCACAGGTAGTGGTGAAGGATAAAAAGTGAGCTCAGCTAGGGGCTAGGACTGAAAAGTGAGCACAAATACGGGTGAAGGATAAAAACTGAGCACATATAGGAGTGAAGGATAAAAATTAGCAAAAGGTTTAACAAAATCATAATCATTCAAAGGTAAGAGAGTATTTTTATATCAAATATGTTATTTGTACTGATAGTAAAACATTTTGAAAATCAAATTGGAGTCTTGCCATAAAACGGATTTTGAGAGAAGCGAAAAATCTATTTTTGGGTGAGATAGCCATGTCGTCCTGATGGAAGGTTCCTATAAGTAGCTTTCAAAGGGATATTTGCTACAGTGATATTCCCAGAGAATTTACCTTTAGGTCTCCAGAATTCTAACTCCTGGCGTGAATATCCTTAAAATTTCTTTTAAGGGTATCGCATAAATCAGGGGACGTATATCTCGATACGACACATAGCAATCTTTCACCCCGAATAGCGTTTTCGCTTCGGGGGGGGGGGGGGAGTGGCAAAAATAGAAGGGGAGCCGTTATCAAGGTACCCTTCCTCCCGTACTTCTGCTGAGTACCTAGATGGCACTGTATCCAAGATGGCGCTTATTCCTTGTAGCGTTGAGCATGGTGCTACAGATATAGTAATTTCGGGAGGGATCCTGCCAAGGCCTTTTCTGTAGAAAAGGAGGGCGGGTCCATCAGGACGACATGGCTATCTCACCCAAAAAAGGGATTTTGACGAAGGAAAAATCTATTTCTGGGGAGAGACCTGTAACGCCTGGTGAAAAGGTCCTTCTTTACACTTTTCTGATATAAATCTTCCAAATATACCAGAGAAAGATAAAAGCATGGAATGCAGAGGTTACTACCCTTGCGCGAGCACCTTGTGGGTGTCGTGTATACATCAGGGGCGTGTGAAAACCACTATTCACAGGCTGTCTTCCATTTAGATAATTCCTTCATCAAAGGGAAGGGCCGTAACAAAGGCCCTAGAAACCACACTTGGACCATGCCACCGTCACCTAACACGAGCGCCCTCTAGGACATCCTTCTGTTTTGGACTTGCTCGAGTAGTTGTGTTGTTTGAGCTCTCGGTGTTTTTTCCCGTGATTGGAGTTAATTCATCATGACTGACGCTGCTACTTCACCTTTACCAGTGTTAAGTACCATAGTTTGTTTTGACAGCTTTTTTCAGTACCGGGCATTTGTTCTCTTTCCAGTAATGTGAATTTTAATTTTGGGAGCGGATTGGCCTTCCTCAGTGTTGGCAGCCATTTTGGCGTTGTTTGTTTCGCTGGTATTTCAAGTTAATATTGCCCTTCTGGTACTCTGTCATCTAGGTTATATCACTTACGATTTATGACCATTATCATTATCATTATTTTATTATTGTTTTTACTATGGTATTTTTTTTGCTAGAAAGTCCAATTTGGACGAAGGAAGAATAACGTTCTTGCCTTTGTTATAGTTTAAGTACCCGCCTCGGGAAGGTGGTCGTTTTTAGACTACAGTATATCTTTATATTTATTTGTTACGCTGTCGTTATTCTTCGTTCTTGGTTATTACAATTTTATTATTATTCTTATATCATATTATTGTGTGCTTTTGGTTCTTTATAATGTAACCATGAGAGCGTGAGCATGGAGTTCTCGTGTTCTGTTACTACAGTTACGAGTTACCCTTTCTCTCGTTTTCTTTCTTAATCTCGAGTAAGCAGAGGTGGATTTCCCGTTTTCCGTGTTATACGATCACGAGTTATCCCGTCCCCCTCTTTTTCTACGGGTTTATGATATTACGTTTGATGATATTTACGTTTTATTGATGTGGTTACTGTTAATATAGCTAGCATTATTAATAGGTTCCGTTCGTGCATGAGTCATTACTTTGGGCTCGCTTTATGCCGCCACCTGTGTTCCGTTCTCTTCGGAACGTTCACCCTCTCCGCCTTGAGTTCTACTCCGCTATAATGGATACTCATTGGGTTGGAAACTAGTCAGATATTTGGAGTGCAACGGTGAAACCCGGCACTCAGACTCCGGCTTCGGCCTTATGCACACGAACCTTTTTCATGATTAATCACAATTTCATTATTACGGTCCTTTTTCACCGGATCTCCGGCTTCACCGGAGATCACACAGACGTTCAGCATTGAGGTTAATATTATCTTACCGCTGATGTTCACAATTTCATTATTACGGACCTTTGTCACCGGATCTCCGGCTTCACCGGAGATCACTCAGACGTTCAGAACCGAGGGTAACATTATTTTACCGATGAGGTTTATAGTTACATGTTACGTGGTTACTTGACTTTATATATTAATTTGTAGCTCTAGCTAGCAATTATAGAACCAAGTTAGGCACACATAATTAATGTTATCCAGAAAAATGGCCTCTCAAGGCATGGTTGGTTTCGACCTGGCTTTTTCATTAGAAGGGGCTAGCGTTCGATCCCAAGTATGAAGTAGAAATTTATTTCTATTTGAACACGATGTTGTATGGATATTTATCCATATATATACATATATATAATTAAATATAAGCATAAATATATACATATATATTATATACATGTACAAATATATACTGTACATATACATATATATTATTGTTTTATAGATACTTTGGTTGATCCCAGCCTGTGAATAGGATCACTGACCAGAGTCTCAAGGAACATCCAGACTTATGTCTCCTTTCTTTTACAGAAGGTCCGCTGCGCTGCCAAGAGCTGCCCCGCTGCCTTTAATGATCCCCTGGGCCGAGACCTATGCCGGTCTTATGCGCATTGTGCCATACCCTTCTCTCGGGATCCGGAACAAGCCCCCTACATGGTATGGTTCCCGGAGCCATGCACGCTCTGCTACGAGCTGTCCTCCCTACTCCTGAACGAAGATGTAAGTTGGTTCTAATTTGTTCCTTTTGGTATCCTTTGGCGATGATTTAATTTGTTCTTGATATATGTATACATCGCTTATTGAGGAGAACGGTCTTCTCCTTCATCACTAATCCCCTCACCTCTTTCAGGATGATGATGAATCTCTCCGGGCTGCAAGAGCGGCTCTTCGCCCTTGGGTGTCAAGATTTGGAATGAATGCTCCATCTGGCGCACCCTATCTCCTCAACGGAGACATGGCCTCTCGCCGGTTTCCGGGCTCTACTACTGCGGCAGTTCCACCGGAGACAGTGGCCCCGTTAATTGAGGTGGTTAGAACAACCATCCCAACGGAAGAGGAAGCTTTATTGGAGGGGGACGTGTCCTCTCTAGAGTTGGACGTCGAACCCATGGACGAGCAAGTAAGTGGTGATGAGTTTTGAGCCTTCAGCTTTGCCATTATCTGTGTCACCGGTCCTTGGACCCTCAAAAGATCCTGATGTTCATATTACTTTGCATAAAACCGTGACTGCTAAAAGACGAAGTCCGCTAAGTCCAGGGCTTCGTCAGCGGGTCGTGCTCAGGATCCCTCCTTCCCCGCTGACCTGGTCAGGGATATGGTTAAAGAGCAGATACAACGGCAGATACAACACATTCTAGGGCAAGCCAAGGAGCTATGACGGAGCTCAAAGATATGGTGGCGAATCTGATCCGTTCAGGAACTCGGATGTCTCCCCCTTCAGCCCCAGACGCATCGAAGTAACCTCCTTCGATAAAAACAACCCATAGAGATTTGCCTTACATGCTCCATATATAGATGGTACCATAACTCTGGATGGCATAGGCGTCCGCCCTCTAGGGGACCTGGACTTGTCAAAGCTAAACTCTTACATTCTCTGCGACAAGTTCCGGATGTTGACTATCTCTCAGGTACGGACCTTACTTCCCCGTGGGGCCGTCAGCACCTTTCGACCTTACCGACGCCTATTATCATGTGCCAATAGCTCGAAACTTCTCCTTATCTAGGTTTCCGCCTAGGCAGGAAAGCCTTTGCGTTCAAAGTCATGCCCTTCGGCCTCAACATTGATCCCAGGATATTCACGAAACTGGGAGAGACAGTGTTAGAACAACTCAGGAACCAAGGGATACAGATCATTGCTTATCTGGACGGTTGGCTCATTTGGGCCCGGTCGGCCATGGAAGGCAACAGAGCTACGAAGAAAGTACTTCTATTTCTCGCCAACCTGGGATTTCGGGTCAATCTCTAAAAGTCCCGCCTGCAACCATCAGGCCACTTAGAATGGTTAGGCATTCAGTGGGACCTTTCGAACCACATGTTGTCTCTTCCTTCCAAAAAGGTAAGAGAAATAGCTTCCAAGATCAAGAATTTCCTCAAACACAAACAGGTGTCCAGAAGAGCCTTAGAAAGAATCCTCAGCCTTCTCCAATTCGCTTCAGTAACAGATCTCCTATTAAAAGCCAAACTCAAAGACATCAATCGAGTTTGGAGAAAGAGAGCTACAGTACCTTTAAGAGACAAGGTCTCGAAGATCCCCTCTGTTTTGAAAATGAGACTACGGCCATGGTCCGAACCGAAGAACCTCTCCAAATTGGTTCCTCTACAATTCCCACCTCCACAAGTGACATTCCATACAGACGCGTCTCTAAGTGGATGGGGGGGTTACTCCGAACATCAGATGTTTCAGGGCTCTTGGTCACCCGCCATGAAACAGTCCCATATCAATGTTCTCGAAGCCATGGCAGTGTTCTTGACCCTGAAGAGACTCTCTCCTCCGAGGTAGATTTTTCACTTCGCTCAAAATCCGTTTTTTGGGCTTAAGCCATGTCGTCCTGATGGAAGCTTACCAGAGAATTACTAGAAAGTACTGTATCTGTGAATTTTTAAAGTGCCTTAACCTTGGGTCAATTTTTCCCTATGGTCATCCAGACCATTGAAACATATAACGTTACCGTTATACACCATTACTGCTAAACATAAACCATGTTAGTGCTTCCTGCCCCCTGCAGGGAAGAGTCATACTAGACGTAGGAAAGGAGTCTCAAGGTTTGCATATAATGTATGAACAAACATAGCATCAACTACATACAGGTCTCACTGTTTGTATAACATATTGGAACAAACATTACTAGATAATGTTTGCATCACATATAAGAACAAGGGTATTAGCTATACATATTGTTCATAAGTAAATATATGCAGTTTTATTAAGGGTAAGAAAACTGATACATTTTATTAAAAATCAATTGTAGGGCGAAATAAGACGCAAATACATATTGATAGTATTTATTGGCAATAAATGACCAACATAAAGTAACAGGTATAACATAAATGTTAATATATGTAATAAGAAACATATCAATCAATCATAACACAGAAAGTTTTTGTTTTCACCTGAAAGGGAAATTTTCTAATATGAATTTCTGTGATGTTGAATATCTATTCACACAGTGTAAGTACACACAGCACAAGTGTTATCTATATGTTTCTTCCCCTCAAATAATCAGAACAGTCCTTAGTGTTACCATGGTGACACTCACTTCAAAAGAATTGCACTGAGAGGTGTCAACACCTTCACCCGTAAAATTGATGGTCCCAATCAATTCACTGTTCATCGCAGCACTAGACGACAGGTTTTAGTACACTACCTGCCACCACCACGTAACGCTTGAGTTACTTCGCATAATGCTTGTAGAACACTCTGGATGACTTCCATCCAGTGTATGAGCGAAGACGCTCAAAATCCATATACTGAAAAAAGTTCAGTGATGAAGCGATTTTCCTTGGATCATGACCTGCGGGTGTACTGTCAGGATCTGTTCTGCGAATAAAATAGGTGATTTTCCCCCTCAGTTGTTTTAGGGATAGGTTTGATCCTGAAGTTTCTCCTTTAAAGAGCTGTCCTCCTCTGAAGTCTGAAGTTCTTCGAAGATAGACCTTTAGACACTCCACTGGACACAGCGAGATCTTCCTTCAGAAGGCAGATTCTCCAGGGACCCCATCTCTTGGTGGGTAGCTCGTTCTTAGCGAGAAATGTTGGATCAGGAAAAAGATTCAGTTCTCCCACTTGTGTGAACTGAATATGGCCCTCATCTCTGGCTAGGGCCACTATTTCACTAACTCTGGCCCCCGAGGCTATAGCAAACAGGATAATGATTTTTAGAGTCAACTCATTGTTCACTGTTGAAGCATAGTGTAGGACCTTGTCCAAGGACCATGAAAAGGTCTTCGAAGGGGCTTCAGGCCTAAGTCTAGCACATGCCTTCAGGATCTTGTTAAAGATTTCGTTTGACAGGTCTACTTGGAAGGTGTATAGTAGAAGTCTAGTCAGAACTGACTTACACATAGTTATCGTGGTGGCTGCCAGACCTTGTTTATGAAGGTGGATAAAGAAGGACAGACAAAAGTCCATTGAGATTTCTTTTGGTCCTTTTGCTTTGACGAAAGCAACCAACTTTTTCCAAGATGATTCATATTGTCTTCTGGTTGACTTAGACTTATATTCTTCAAAGAAGTCTATACTGCCTTTCGATATCCCAAATCTTTTCTTTACTGCTAAGGAGAGAAAATCATGAGATGAAGGCTTTGGGTTCTCTGTGATGAAGCGAAGACAGTCGACTTCTGGACCTGTTGAGACTGCTGGGTCCAGCAGAGGGACCAGCCTCAGCTTCAGTTCCAATACCAGAGGGAACCAGTTGCTCTTTGGCCACTTGGGAGCCACTAGAGCTGCCGTTTCCCGAAAGGATCTCAGCTTGTTGAGGACCTTCATTAAGAGATTGGTCTGAGGGAACAGGTAGATCCGGTTCCATCTGTTCCAGTCGAGGGAAATGGCGTCCGTCGCTTCCACTAGAGGGTCCTCGTATGGGGCCACATATCAAGGTAGCTTCTTGTTGCCGCTCGTCGCGAAGAGGTCGATCTGCAGTTCCGGGACTTGACGTAAGATGAAGGAGAATGAGTCTGTGTCTCGGGACCATTCTGACTCTATCGGCGTGAGCCTGGATAGAGCGTCCGCCGTCACATTGCGGAACCCTTGAAGGTGAACTGCTGACAAATGCTATTTCTTCTTTTTCGCTAGGCGGAAGATGGACAAAATCACCTAGTTGATTTGGGGCGATCTAGAGTCATGACGATTCAGACATCTCATTATCACCTCGCTGTCCATGATCAGTCTTATATGGGCTGATTTGCAAGGGGAGAGTTTCTTCAGTGTCCAGCTATATCTGCCTCCAATTTCCTAACTGAAAAGGTAAGGTGGACTTCCTTCCAGTCCTTATCTTCCATGGGCAGGGCTAAAGATAATGGTCTACACTCGTCGAGTGTAGGGTAAGGTTTGCCAGCCTCTATTGCCTTCATTACAGCTTTAAAACCCTTTGATGTAAAGGGAAAGGCTATGGAAGCTGGAGCAAGAAAGGTGGGATGCTTCTTGCTAAGGGCTGACACTTTAGAGTTAGTGTAGCTCTTCTGCTTCAGGCTACTTGACAAAAGAGTCTGAGCCTTATCATGGTCAGATACTATGACCTCCTTAGGTTCCGTCTCTTCCTTCGATGCTGGTTCCAGCTTCAGACGGACGAAGCAGTCTGGGTAGGCTTGAAAACTGGGCCAGAAGTCAACATCTTCGATAGGGATGGTCCCCAACTTCTCTGAGATAAAGATCTTGCCATTGGTAATAGGCATGTATTCTGCATACCTTCAGAGATTAACGTCAGAGCAAGTTGGGAGATCTTGAACCCTGAGTCTCTTGTGAGACCCACGAGATGCGAGTTGGGCGATTCTTCTCTCCATTTTCGCCTCCCTTTCTTAGCCTTGTTTGCGAAGACTCTCCATCAACACCGTGAGATTGGCCAGTGCCTGTCTCACGTCATCCGATGGAGGGGCAGAAGATGTTGAAGGTAATGGCTCACTAGCCGGAACTGACGGAAGGGACTCCTATTCGACCTCATCATCTTCTTCAGGAGTCAAGGTGGAGTCCTCCGCGAGACCTTCCGCTAGAAGGTCCCTCTCGGTGTCCTCAGACACCTCAGACATACTCTCTTCTTGATGGATTCCATGCCTTGCATAGCGTCGGTGACGTCCGTATCTACGGCAATCTGGAAGCAAGGGATCTCAGGTCGTGGCTGGGGTATGACAGCTTCCATACCCGCTTTTGGGAACAGCAAGGAGCGCATCCGTTCGCTCGGAAGGTACGGTCCCGTGGCGTTCTTCTGAAAGCCACGAACCCACCAGCGCAGCTTCTCTCGTGCTGCATCCCTTGACTCCGCTGACTTGGGGTCATCAAAAGCCTCGGTAACCAAGTCCTTGCAAATCTTGCAATCCTGGGGGTCCCAGTACTGGAGAGGTCCCTTGGAAGTGGTGCAGGAGGCATGAGCTCTGCACTCGGGATGGCCATAGCAGTCTTTGCTCCTGACATTGCAGAAGACTACTTGGCACTTCAGTTGGTTCTCCTGTAAAGAGAGGAAAAATAAATGAGTATGCGGTAGTTTATCACACCTGATAAACAACTGTATAAAATATTATTATTAATATTTTAACATTATAGCTTAGGATAGACAAGCTAGAAAGGAACTAGGAAAGACACATACTTGTGTTTCCTGTTCAGCCAATTGCTGTGACCTCCCCCAAAATTAAAGCCTAGAGTTTTCCTATTCAGGAAACCCAAGGAAAGGGTTCAAACCCCTATGGGTAGAAAAGTGTAACTTAACACTGACCTTTCCCAAGATTTTAATAATGTGGGATAAATGGTAACTGATCATCTATCAGTCTGTTGAAAGAAATCTTTTCCTTCAATATATGACAGGTCTCAACAATAAACTGTGCAAGGATACACAGGGTATGAGAAGCACCGGCCCAGTCAGCAACTGGGCTGGTACCTGGCTGCACTAGCTGATAGAGAGAGAGAAAGCATGGAGTGAAGGGTTACCTTATCAGTGCTTGTCAACAATTAATAAGGGTGTAAGTATTTAATCTTACTGCCTTCCTCCAGAATGAGGATTCAAATGGAAGGGGAGAATGCATCATTCAGGCTTCCATCCAACCACAAAACCGTTGCCGGTCACTGGAGGTCCCGGGTATGTGGATGGCATTCCAAGAGAGGACTGAAGAACACTACAGAATAGGGGTCTTCCACCGGCAGCCGCCACAGCCGGCGCAGCTTTTCCCGGAGCCTTGCGTCCATAAGGGAAGGCTGAGCGAATTAACAGCTGCTAAGTAGTAACGGAGGAAGGGAACCTTGATAACGGCTCCCCTTTTATATTTGCCACTTTCCCCCCCAAAGCGTAAATGGTATGCGGGGTGAAGATTGCTATGTGGCATGTCAAGAATACGTCCCCTGATACTATGCGATATCCTCAAAGGAAACTTTAAGGATATTCGCGCCAGGAGTTAGAATTCTGGAGACCTTAAGTTGAATTCTCTGGGAATATCACTGTAGTCAAATATACCCTAGGAATCTACTTAAAGGAACCTTCCATGAGGACGACATGGCCTGAGCCCAAAACTTTATTTAATATTGTAAGGTAAAACGTAAAATGATTTCTAATCAGAAAATTGAAGAAGTTCTATTCTTTCAATATAGGATTGGTCTCAGCAAACACCTGGGCAGGGATACCCAAGATATGTTGGAAAATAACTACTAGTATAATATATACAATAGTTTTCTATCTGCAGTATATACTATACTGCAAATATACTGACTACTGTGTAAACATATACTGTAATCCAGCCGGCATATAGCCGGCATAGCTAGTCCCTGCCGGCACAGCCCGGCCAGCATGCTTGCTGAAAGAGAGAGTGAAAGCATGGAGTGAAGGACTGCCTTATTACTGTGTATGTATTCACTAAATAAGGATGTAAATATATAATTTACGGCCTTTCCCCAGAGAGAAGGTTCAAATGGAAGGGGAGAATGCCTTATTCAGGCTTCCATCCAACCACCAGTATCATCGCCAGCAAAGTCCGGCCGGCACATGGCTCGCACCCGGCAGCACTGGTACAGTCGGCTTGCCGCCTGCTGAGTCCGTACCTGTCGGCGCTGGACGCCGGTCGGGCTAGTACCCCGGCAACAGTACTTGTGGCCGGCAGTCCAAGGGAGGACTGAAGAACCTTGGTGACAGAAGAGACTTCCCTCCAACAGCCATCATGGTTGCCGGCACCCGCCATGGCCGCCGGCAGTTGTCATGGCCGCCGAACGCCGGCAGTTGTCATGGCCGCCGAACGCCGGCAGTTGTCATGGCCGCCGGCAGTCGGCCTAGCCACTGGCAGTTGTCCTAGCCGCCGGCAGCTAACATGGCTGCCGGCAGCCGGCAGTCAGACAACAGCTGTTAAAAAGGAGTCCAGCCGGCCCCGCAACCCACCGGCAACCGGTGAGATTGCAGGACGACGCCCAAAGAGTTGTGATGGCTAGGCCATCACTAAAGAACAGAGGGGGGGAGGAAAAAGGGTCCTGTATGAGGTGTGGAAGGAGCTGGCAAAGTTGCTGGTCCTACTACACCTCTAAGAAACTCTGTTTTAGTATCGGCACCATCCTTGGCGCCAGGAGAATATCTATTCTCCAGCCTAGGGTCTGCCAATACAGTTAAGGGGACGGTGGCAGTGCCACCTCCTCTCAACAAGGGAGAAACGGAGTTCCAGTGCCGGTACCATCCTAGGCGGCAGAAGAATGTCTATTCTTCAGCCTAGGGTCTGCGACCACAGGACTAGTCTTCTAGACCGCAGGGAAAAGGTGGCGGCATCATATAATCACTTCAAGTGCGGCCTAGGGAGAGCTAGCCTTCTATGACGGCAGCCTAGTCCAGCAGGGGAATGACTATTCACCCTGCCGGCCGGCTGCCAGCAAAGACCAAATACTCTGAGGTTCTGACCGAAACCCAAAGCCTGCTATCTGCCGGCCAAGGGAAGAGACAGAAAACACTAGTCCAGTCAAACCTGAGTGTCTACTCGAAGGCAAGACTAACTAGGGTTGTAGCCTAAGGCTACACTCAGAGGGAAGGAGAGATTACCCTTAAATCTCCACTGGAGACGAGTATCGGTTTATATAATAATTCTAGGAGATATCTATCTCCGCCTGAATTGATAAAACGATACACAAGGGTAAACAGGGAAATGTCTGAAAGTATACTACATTGCCTAGGTTACGTTACCTAGGCAAGACGAGATCTCGGTTACCTAAATCACCGAAACTCTAACGTATGCGATCGACATAGAAAAAGGAAAAATTATGCATACCATAAATATCTTTACAAGTATAAAATGCCTGAATAGCTTTCATAATAAATTAATTAATGATATTTCAACCGAGAATGTCGTTCTACTAACTAAATAACACATGCCTAACGAACGACAGCGCCCATGGCGCCTCCGGTAAGAGGCCTAGCTCCTAAGCACAATAATTTACTCTAATTTCACTGTGAAACATGAGCTAAAATATACACATTGTAAAGAATCAATACTCAACTTTCCAGAGGCGAAAGAAGCTGGAGATTGCATAATAATCCTTGCAGAATCGATCGAAAAAGTTAGATCAGCAGGGAACACCAACGTGCAAATTTGTTACAAAATTAGGAATGTCCGCCATCTTGATACTCAATAGTAGTATGGGAAATAGGGTAAACTTGATAATGGCTACCCTTCCAAAATTGCCACTCTTCCCCCTCGAGGCGAAAACGCTATTCGGGGTGAAGATTGCTATGTGTCGTATCAAGAAATACGTCCCATGATTATGCGATATCCTTAAGAGAATGTTAAGGATATTCGCGCCAGGAGTTAGAATTCTGGAGACCTAAAGGTAAATTCTCTGGGAATATCACTGTAGTTCATATATCCCTTGGAGGCTACTATTAGGGACCTTCCATCAGGACAACATGGCTTGAGCCCAAAAAACACATGCGTTATGAACGACAGCGCCCATAGCGCCTCTGGTGATCGGCTAAGCTCCAACCACTTAAAATTATACTAATTTCTCTGTGAAGCAGGAGCTAAAAATTATACATTGTAAAGAATAGATACTCAACTTTCCAGACGCAGAAGAAGTTGGAGATTGCATGATTAATCCTGACATAATTGAACGCAAACTTTAGAGCAACTGTGAAAACCACCGTGCGAATTCGCTACAAAAATAGGAATAAGCGCCATCTTGGATACAGCGCCATCTAGATGCTAGTAGTAGTACGGGAGGACAGGAGCCTTGATAACGGCTCCCCTTCTATTTTAGCCACTTTTCTCCCTCGAAACAAAAACACTATTCGGGGTGAAGATTGCTATGTGTCGTATCAAGATATACGTCCCCTGATATTATGCGATATCCTTAAGAGAAATTTTAAGAATATTCGCGCCAGGAGTTAGAATTCTAGAGACCGAAAGGTTAATTCTCTGGGCATATCACTGTAGCCAAATATCCCTTAGAAAGCTACCAATAGGAACCTTCCATCAGGACGACATGGCTTGAGCCCAAAAACACCAGTGACGTGTGAACATTTGTACACAGTGTTGAAGCATATCCAACATCTAAGTAAAACTAAACAAATTAATTTCACATTATTGAGTGGCATTTTAACAAAAGAATTAATATATGTATATTCTTCCCTAACAGGTTAAAAATATATATATATCATGATGTTTATATATGCAGGCTAGATTCCTTCTCACGATACATTACTATAATTTTGTTTTGGTTATGAAAATAAAAACAAAAAATGTATCTGCGTCTTCTCTATCCTCAGAATTACAATAAAAGATTCCAGAGCCTTTCTATTTTCCTTAAAATATATACCTTGTTAGTAGGATTTGCAAAGAACAACCAGGTAATCTCGAAAGAAGTTTCCCTCATGTTCCTACGGAAATGAAAACTTTGAATCCTTACAGTCGAAGTTGACAATTTCCCTGCAGGGGGCAGGAAGCCCTAAGTTACTTCCAAACTTAGCGAATATGACAAATAACGGTAATGTCATTTTTGGGCTCAGGCCATGTCGTCCTGATGGAAGGTTCCTTTAAGTAGCTTCCTAGGATATATTTGACTACAGCGATATTCTCAGATAATTTAACTTAAGGTCTCCAGAATTTTAACTCCTGGCACGAATATCCTTATCCTTTTAGGATATCGCATAATATCAGGGGACGTATTCTTGACACGCCACATAGCAATCTGCACCCCACATAGCGTTTACGCTTCGAGGGGGAAAAGTGGCAAAATAAAAGAGGAACCGTTCTAAAATTCTCCTTCCTCCTTACTGTTTGAGTACCCAGATGGCGCCATAATCGTCGGCCATCTTTATTTCTTTCTCTGTAGCGCTTCAGCTCGGTGGTTTTTCTCAGTGCTCTCTTGTAATAGGATTTATCATGCAATCTCCAGCTTCTTCTGCCTCTGGAAAGTTGAGTATTTAATTCTTATATTGTATAAATTTAACTCTGGCCGTAAAGTAAAGAATTAATTCGAATTAGACTATATTTTGGCAGAGCTATTGCCTGGACCGGAGACGACTTCGGCGCTGTCGTTCGTAACGCATGTGTTATTTAGTTAGCCAGAATGACTTTCCCAGTAATTTAGCTTAAATAATTATATTTAGCTATGTAGTCTTCATTGCTAGGAATTAATTATATTATGCAGATAGTATTCTCTTTAGTTTCGGCGAATTAGGTAGCCGATCTTGTTTACGCTAGGCCTAGCCTAGGCGTTTTTGATTACTCTCTTGCGTGATATAATAGTTGTTCCTGGTGCTATTAAATTCAAATGAAGATATTAGGCAATTTATACATGTAAGATATATGGATTACATATAAAATTTTCCTATTCCAAGATAGTATACGAGAGAGCTTCAATGAGTTAGGTAGTTGATCTCACTGTCACTAGGCTAGTAGCCTAGTGGTTTAGTATACTTTCATAAAATATCCCCGGTTACCCTTATGCATAGGGTAATCCCTCCTTCCCTCTGAGTGTAGCCTTTTACTACAATCCTAGCTGGTCTTGCCTTGAATTGTGATTCTGGTAAGGTTAGGCTAGGGTTTTTCTGTCCCTTTACCAAGCCACTGTTGGTGAGCTTTGGGTTTGGGTCAGAGCCTCAGAGTACTTGTCGTGTGCGGCATCTATCTGATATGGTGAACGTACTCCCCTGTCGGACCTAGTTGCTTGGCATAGGAGGCCTTGCCCCGCTAAACTGCACTTGAAGGGGTCATGTGATCCCCTTCGCCCTGTGGTTTAGCAACTAGTCCTGTGCCTGCAGACCTAGGCTGGAGAATAGTGATTATTCTTCTGCCTACATTGGCACCGGCATGGGAACTCTGTTTCTTTGTAGTTTAGGGTGGCGGCTTGATGATGCCGGTCCCCTTACTGTATTGGCAGACCCTGGGCTGGAGAATGTACTCTCCATACACCTAGGATGGCGCCGATACTGGGAAAGAGTTTCCTTTAGGTGTGGTAGGGACGGCTTGCCGCCGGCTCCTCTCACATCTTATACAGGACCCTTTCCCCTTCCCGTTCTGTCTTTTAGTGATGGCCTAGCCATCGCATCACTGTGGCCGTTGTCCTACAATTTCGCCGACTGCTGGCTAGTTGTAGGGCCTGTTGGGCTTCTGCCTGTATAGCCTAGTCGTCTAGCTTCCCTATCGAACATGTAGTTCTGGGATAGCTGTTTTGGCAGGGCTAGCTGCGGCAGGAGTCCGATTTGCTTTGAGTGTTCTCCAGTCCTCCCTTGGGCTGCCATCCATTTCCTATGACCGATTATCACCGCCAGGGAGGTGGATGGGTGGAAGCTTGTTTATGATACAATCGCCCCTTCCATTAGAACCCTCATTCAGGAGGAAGAAGTGATTCAGTGGCTAGTGCCGCCACCCTTACATCACCCTTCACTCCTTGCTTTTTCTCTCTCTACTGGCTAGTGCCGCTAGCTACTAACCTATCTGGCGGCTCCCGGCCACTAACCTTGCCGGAAAGATGCAGGCTAGGCTTGGGGTCCAACAGCTATTAATTCACTGTCACATCTGACTCTGCAGGCAAAGGCTGGCAGTGTCGGTGCTCTGGCCACTACCCAGTCACATTGAATGATGGATGGGACAGTGTGCCGACAGTCGGTGACCTGCCGGCGTCCGGCGAGCCGCCAGCAGTCCGGTGGGTCACTGGCAGTCCGGTGGGTCGCCGGCAGTCCGGTGGTGCGCCGGCAAGACAGTGGGCTGCTGGATATATGGATGATCAATTTTTGTGCCAGTTGAATTTAGCCTAGGTACTAGCCTTGCCGGCAGCAACTATTGTATATGTATATACAATGGACAGTACATCTGTGGTATAGAGCATACTGCAGACAGAAAACTATGGTATATGATTATACAATAGTAAAAATTTTCCAACATACTGTATTGTGTGTGTCCAGGCACAGTCTATTGTTGAGACCTTTTAGAATTGGGAAAGAAATTCCCATTTTCTTTACACTGATTGTTGATCAGTTACTTTGACCCTCATTATTAACTCTTCTGGAAGTAGGTGTTGCTTACACTACTCTATCCTTATAGGCTAGAATCTTCCATTGGACATCTTATAGAGGATACCCTAGAATTAATATTGAGGTAGGTCACAGCAATTGGCTGGCCAAGAACCACAGGTATGTGTCTTTCCTATTTCATTTCCAGCTTACCTATCCTAAGCTATATGCAATAAAAATAAAATGGAAACTGATTATAATACTTATTATAATATTAATTAGTCTAGTGACATACTACAATACTCTTTTATTTTCCTCTCTTTACAGGAGGACTATGTCAAGTGCTATAGTGTTTTCTGCAGTGTTCGCCGCAGGAACTTCTATGGCCATCTGGGGCGTAGGACACACTCCCGCTGTATCATCACCCAGGGACCTCTCAAATACTGGGACCCACAGGTATGTACAGTATGCAAGGACCTGTTGTATGAGGCTTTTGAGAATCCCAAGACAGCGGTCAAGGGATGCAGCTCGGGATAAGATACGCAAATGGGTTCGAGGTTTTCAAAAGAACTCCACGGGGCCTTACCTCCCTAGTGAGCGTATGAGAGCCCTTCTTTTTCCCAAAGCATCTGCGGATGATGTGATTCCTCAGCTTCCCCCTGAAATCCCTTGTATCCAGATATCTGTTGACACGAATGTCTCGGATGCGATGAAAGACATCCATCTAGATGATGAGAGGATGTCAGAGGACACCGTAAAGGACCTTCTGGCGGAAGGTCGAGAAGAGGAGTCAACGTTGGCTCCTGAGACAGAAGAGGAGGAAGTCGAAACAGTCTCTGTTTCGTCGGTTCCTGCCCCAGAACCTGTACCCTCTACGTCATCTGCTCCTCAACCTGCAAGCCTGACGACACTCTGGCTGCCATCAAAGCGATGATGGAAATGTATGAGAAGAAGAGCAAACAGAGGGAAGGTGAATTCAGGAAGGAGATTCTCCGGATTACAGCGTCCCATGGGTCTCAACAGAGACTCAACGTTAAGCATCTTCCTACGTGCTCTGAGGTTAACCCATGGAGGCATGCCGAGTACATGCCCATAACTAGTGGTAAGATCTTCATTTCAGAGAAGCTGGGAGCTGTCCCGACTGAGGACGTCGAGTTCTGGCCCAGCTTTGAGTCCTATCCAGACTGCTTCGTCCGTCTTAGGATGGAACCAGTTTCCAAGGAGACAGAGCCTAAGGAGGTCATAGTGCTTGACCATTTGAAGGCTCAGGCTTTGCTAGCCAGCAGCCTGAAGGACAAGGGCTTCACCAATTCCAAGGTGCTGGCCCTGAGCAAGAAGCATCCATCTTTTCTTGTTTCTACAACTATGGTTTTCCCCTTTGCAGAAAAATCATTTAGGGCGGTGGTTGAGGCAGTAGAAGCAGGGAAACCTTGCCCTACACTAGAAGAGTGTAGGCCCCTTTCCCTAACCTTGTCATCCAATGACAAAGACTGGAAGGATATCCAACTTACCTTCTCAGTCGGGAAGTTGGAGCCTGATATCGCTGGACGTCAGTTCAACGAAAACCTCCCTAAGTTGTCTGAGTTTCTCTTACGCAGGGAACAAGATACAAAGGAGAGGCTTGCTGCCTCTCTCTCCCTCCAGGTATCCATGAAGGCAATGGCCAGCGAGCAAAGAGTCCCAGACATGTTCATGGTCATGGCCAAGACTCACTTGGCAACCTTAACGAAGGATTTCTACAGCTTCATTAAGGAAAGAAGGGCTTGTAGAGAGTTCGTGTTTGCTTCGGCTGCGGTTAAACACGAACCCCGGAAGTTGATATCTTCCAATATCTGGGGGAAAGATCCGTTTCCAAACGATCTAGTCAAGGAAATAGTTGACAAGGCTGCCACGGAGAATAGGAATCTTCTCCAGAAGTAGGGCATGTCGCCTAAAAGGAAGTCTTCTCCGGATGAGGGTCCCCAACCGAAGAGAAAGACAAAGAGGTCAAGAGTGCCAACTCCCCCTGCCAGACAACAAACTCTTCACGCCACCGCGGCGCCACAGATGGTGGCACAGCCCCAACCAACCTACCAGTTGGTACCCCAGCAGATGGTGACTCAGTCACCAGCCTTCACTCCAGCCTATGAGAGGCGGACCACTACCTTTCGCCCTAAAGGTAGGAGGTTCGGGAGAGATTCCTCTAGACGTCCCTCGAGAGGAAGAGGGGGTAGGGGAGCACGCGGTCGAGGAGGCAAGCCCTCCGGAAACCAGAAGCAATGAGATGCTTCCGGTAGGAGGAAGACTCCGACTCTTCCGGGATCGTTGGACCTTCGATCCCTGGGCCCACAGCATAATCAAGAATGGAATAGGTTGGAGCTGGAAGACAGCTCTGCCAACCTTTCCTCAGTTCTTCCAACACTCCACCCCCGTTCTGGAAGAATATACCCGAGAGCTCTTGGGCAAACGGGTAATAAAGAGGGCAAAGTCCATCAAATTCCAAGGAAGGCTATTTTGCGTTCCCAAGAAGGACTCAGACAAACTCAAGAGTCGTTCTGGATTTGTCACCACTCAACGAGTTTATCGAGAACGGCAAATTCAAGATGCTGACCCTTCAACATATAAGGGCCCTATTGCCCAAAAGGGCATACACAGTCTCCATAGACATGGCAGATGCCTACTGGCACATTCCGATGAATTGCCAACTCTCCTCCTACCTAGGATTCAGGCTTCAAAAAAGAAAGTACACTTTCAGAGCCATGCCCCTCGGGCTGAACATAGACCCAAGGATCTTCACAAAGCTTGCAGGAGCAGTCGTTCATCAACTACATCTACAGGGAATCCAGGTGGTATCATACCTGGAGGATTGGCTGGTGTGGGCAGCATCCGAAGCAAAATGCTTAAAGCATCCAAGATAGTGATCCAGTTCCTGGAACATCTACGATTCAAGATCAACACAAAAAAGTCTCGACTATCTCCAGCTCAAAAATTCCAATGGCTAGGCATACATTGGGATCTACAATCTCATCGCCTCTCCATTCCATTAAAGAAGAGATAGCAGGATCTGTCAAGAGACTTCTAAAATCCGACAGGATTTCAAGATGCCAACAGGAGAGAGTGCTGGGGTCCCTCCAGTTTGCTTCAGTGACAGACCCAGTGCTAAGCGCACAGCTAAAGGATGCATCAGGAGTTTGGAGAAGATACGCATCAAATGCTCGAAGAGATCTAAGAAGACCATTACCGGTTCGGCTACGATCACTTCTCAAACCATGGTTGGAGGCCAAAAAGTTCAAGAGGTCAATACCTCTACAACTGCCTCCACCCTCAGTCGTCATCCACACGGACGCATCGTTGGAAGGATGAGGGGGGCCATTCCCATCAAGGAAGAGCTCGAGGAACTTGGTCCCCTCTATTCAGGACCTTTCATATCAACATTTTGGAGGCCATGGCAGTTTTCCTCACATTGAGGAAATTATCCCTTCGCCCTTCAGTCCATATAAGACTGATTCTAGATGGCGAGGTGGTAATGAGATGTCTGATCTGCCAAGGCTCGAAATCGCCTCAACTCAACCAAATGATGTTGGCCATCTTCCGGTTAGCAGAAAAGAAGAGATGGCACTTGTCGGCAGTTCACCTTCAAGGGTTCCGCAACGTGACAGCGGATGCTCTATCCAGGATAGCTCCGATAGTCAGAATGGTCCCTAGACGCAAAATCATTCTCCTTCATCTTGCATCAAGTCCCAGAACTGCAGATCAATCTCTTTGCAACAAGCGACAAGAAACTTCCTCGATACGTAACCCCATACGAGGACCCTCTAGCGGAAGCGACGGACGACATGTCCCTGGACTGGAACAAATGGACCAGGATTTACCTGTTCCCTCCACCCAGCCTACTGATGAAGTTCCTCGAGAAGTTGAGATCTTTTCAGGGAACAGCAGCCCTGGTGGCTCCCAAGTGGCCCCGGAGCAACTGGTTCCCCTTGATTCTGGAGTTACAGCCGAGGATGATCCCTCTGCCGGACCCAGTTCTATCTCAACAAGTTCAGAAGTCGACTGTCTTCGCTTCATTACAGACAACCCGAGACCTTCATCTCATGATTTTCTCTCTTTAGCAGTAAAGAAAAGGTTCTGGATCTTGAAAGAAAGTACAGTATAGACTTCTTAGAGGAATACACTGTCAAAATATATCAAAAGGCAATACGAGTCATCTTGGAAAATATGGGTGGCCTTTGTCAAGGCAAGGAAACCAAAGGAAATCTCGATGGATTTCTGTTTGTCTTTCTTTATTTACCTTCATGAACAAGGTTTAGCAGCCAACACGATAACTACGTGTAAATCTGCCTTGACGAGACCGTTGCTCTAAGCTTTCCAGGTGGACTTATCTAAAGAAATTTTAACAAAATTCCTAAGGCCTGTGCTAGACTCAGGCCTGCAGCACCTCCAAGCCCATCTCATGGTCTCTGGATAAGGTACTACATTTTGCTTCAAGTCTGGACAACGAGACTTGCTCTTTGAAAGATTTGACTCAGAAAGTTATATTCTTGTTTGCTCTAGCTTCAGGAGCTAGAGTCAGTGAGATAGTGGCCTTGTCCAGGGACAAAGGCCTTTTACAGTTTACAGAAACGGGAAAGTTAAATCTCTTTCCGGACCCAACATTTTTCGCCAAAAATGAGCTACCCCCTGGAGAATCTCCCCTCTGAAGGAAGATATCTCGCTGTGTCCAGTGGAGAGTCTAAAGGTCTATCTTCACAGAACTTCAGACT
The DNA here is from genome assembly GCF_036898095.1 of Palaemon carinicauda. Lineage (NCBI taxonomy): Eukaryota > Metazoa > Arthropoda > Malacostraca > Decapoda > Palaemonidae > Palaemon > Palaemon carinicauda. Next base: position 61,479,222 of record NC_090761.1, on the reverse strand, counting down.
TTAGGGGAGGACAGCTTTTTAGAGGAGAAACATCGGGTTCAAATTTATCCCTGAAACATCTAGGGGCAAAGATCACCTACTTTATTCACAGAGCGGATCCTGACAGTACACCCGCAAGTCATGATCCTAGGAAGATTGCTTCTTCGCTAAATTTCTTCCAGCTCATGGACTTTGAGAGCCTTCGCTCGTTTACTGGATGGAAGTCATCCAGAGTGTTTTTCAAACACAGCAAAGCAAGTGCAAGAACTGAAACGTTTCGTGGTAGTGGCAGGTAGTGTGCTAAAACCTGTCGCTTAGTGCTGCGAGGAACAGTGAATTATGTGGGACTGTAATTCTAATGGGTGTACATGTTGGCACCTTATAGTTCAACATGTCATGTGGAATGTCATTACGGTGACATTATGGACTGTTCCTATACATAAAGGTGATGAAACATAGACGGAACACTAAGTGCCATGTGTTTTACACAAGTGTAAATAGACGGATTTCTCAGAAAGACATTAAAATTTACAAAACTTTCATGTAATTGTGGCAAAGTTTTTGTTTTCAGGTAAAACAAGCATTTCTGATTTAATTTGTCTTGTCTATGTTATGGAATTTAATTTCACTTGCATTTTTATGTTATTATAAATGTATGCTGAACTCTATTTATTGCGTGTCAATAAATAATGAATTGTTTTGGGCGTCTTATTTCGCCCTGAAACATTTTAATAAAGTTGGTGAGAGCATTCATTTAATCCAGGGGTGGCCAACCATTTGTTTCCCATGCACCAATTTTTTTCATTTCTAATTCAGATGCGCCACACAAAGTTTAACCCCATTTCAATCATTTAACTATGGTGATTTGGACATACTCAACGGTTATACATATAATCCATTGATATATATATATATATATAAATATATATATATATATATATATATATATATATATATATATATATATATATATATATATATATATATATACAGTATATATATATATATATATATATATATATATATATATATATATACATATATATATATATACAGTATATATATATTCGTGTGTGTGTGTGTTTGTGATAGTGTGGATAGATGTAGCAGTTGTAAAGGAAAGGATTTAACATGAATACAAAGTAAACTGTACTTACTTTATTGATACTTTGAATTTGCATTGATAATATTCATTAGTTATTCCTGAAGGTACTAATAAGAATATATGAACATAATTAGCAATTTTTTCATGAGCAGGCATGTTTTTTTCTATTATTATCTCTTGGGTATAGTGCGCCACTTGTAATCGTGCAATGCGCCACCGTTGGCGCATGCGCCATAGGTTGGCCACCCCTGATTTAACCCTTTTATTCTACATAAATTTATCAAACAAATGTAGTAGTTTTGTTCCTACGTGTATACGAACCTTTCTAGCTAGAAGGAATTTGTTTTCAATACCAGATACAGTACAAACTTTGGCTAATGACACACAATGAGACCTGCATGTCTCTTCTGAATGCTAGTCAGTTATAGGATATACGCAACTTCGAGACTTTTCCCGAGTCTAGTTCGACTCTTCCCTGTAGGGGGCAGGAAGCACTAACATAGTACTGTATATGATTAGATGAAGTGACATATAACGGTATTGTCATAGGTCTCTTCGGTCTAAAAGACCAGGGAAATATTATCTTGAAGTCTAAGGCACAACTGGGAAATCCACGGATACATTAATGCTCTGGTAAACTCCCATCAGGACGACATGACCTGAGCCCAAAAAACGGATTTTGAGCTGAGTGAAAAATCTATTTTTCGGTGAGATAGCCATGTCGTCCTGATGGACCCGCCCTCCTTTCTATAAAAGGCCTTGGCAGGATCCCTCCCTATGATTCTGTATCCATAGTACCGACCTTAACGCTACAAGGAATAAAGATGGCCGACGATTATGGCACCATCTGGATACTAATACAGTAAGGAGGAAGGAAAATTTTAGAATGGCTCCTCTTTTATTTTGCCACTTTTCCCCATCGAAGCGTAAATGCTATGTGGGGTGCAGATTGCTATGTGGCGTGTCAAGAATACGTCCCCTGATATTATGCAATATCCTAAAAGGAAACTTTAAGGATATTCGCGCCAGGAGTTAGAATTCTGGAGACCTTAAGTTAAATTCTCTGGGAATATCACTGTAGTCAAATATACCCTAGGAAGCTATTTAAAAGAACCTTCCATCAGGACGACATGGCTATCTCACCCAAAAATATATTTTTCGCTTCGCTCAAAATCCGTTATATATAAAGGTCTAGGAGACCATATAAGGAACTCATTCAAAGTACTGGCACTTGTACAAACCCACAGATATAGCACTTTCAAGTTAATTCTCTGCTAAGCTTTCATCAAGACGACACGGACAAGCCCAAAAAACAGATTTTGAGCAAAGCGAAAAATCTATTTTTGGGTGAGCTAACCATGTTGTCCTGGTGGACCCACCCTTCTTTAAAAAAAAAAAAAAAATAAAACTAACTAATTAATAGAAAGACCCCACCCAAAACTACTCTATCTGCAGCTATTCCTGCTTAAATGCAACGAGGAATGAAGGGCTGTAGTAGTACAGGGAGAGGGTCTACCAGGTACTTTGATAACAGCTCCCCTTCGTTCGCTACTCTTCCCCCTCAAAGAGTTAAATCTATTTGGGGTGAAAATTGCTATGGGTTATATAAAAAAATACGTCCCCTGATATTATGCGATATCCTTAAAGATATATTAAGGATACTCGTGCCAGGCGTTAGAATTCTGGAAACCTATGGTCAATGCTCTGGGAGTATCAATAGCAAATATCCCTAAGAAAGCTACCTAAAGGAACCAGCCATCAGGACGACATGGCTATCTCACACAAAAATAGATTTTTCACCTTGCTCAAAATCCGTTTAATAGTAAAATCGGTTGAAAGGTTAGGCGGAAGAGAAAAGACTACTGTACGTCTTTCCTCTAGCAAGCCGAATTAAAAAGTGACGGTTAGTCGCTAGTGCTGGTGAGCGGGGGAGCTAACTAACGGGGGGGTAGTTAAACTCTATTTACAAAAAAACTTCGGCTAGTTTCAGCTTCGCAAAAATAAATAATGCTAAAAGCGTAAGGTTTGTATATTGTGCTGGAACAAATATATTTTTTGGTCACACTAAGCTCTTCCCATCTCTGTGGTGAGATGGGGTGAATGTGCATGCATAGCCATCTAAATATGTAGCCCTCTTTTTTGACGTGTCACATACATTAGTAATTTAAATATTGTTAACCATTTGGATCCGCTGTCACCGATTCAGAAAACCAGCCACTAGGCAATACACGCAATATATTCTAAAGGTTTTTATTTTGTATAATTTCATAGCATAAGGTTTTCTCTAAGTTTACTTCCAGATGTGACCAAACTATGGAATAATCTTTCCATATTGTCGAGTCACTGGAACTCCAGAAGTTCAAATTGGGCATAAAATGTCTTCTTTGTTAAATAGGTTCAAAATAAGTTTAATTCCACTTTGATTAGTTTATCTTACCTATTTAGTCAACATTTCACTTTTTCATTTTTTTTTATCAGTTACTTTTGTATTTTTCTTTTCCTTCTGGGCAGTTTTACTGATTGGAGCCCTATGGCATGTGTTCTGCTTTCAAAACTACTGTTGCAGATAATATACACTACTACTGCTGCTACCACTACAACTAGTACTGCTACTACTGCTACTACTACTACTAGTACTGCTACTACTGCTAATGCTAATGATAATATTAAAAACAATAATAAACCTTGCATTAACATAAAGTAAAAGTTGTGTAGGCGAAACATTAATTTATAAGACCTCATGACTTTAAATTCACGGGTATTCTACTTTGGTAATAAATTCATAAAGCGAACAACATTTATTTTTATCCTGTCCAATACTGACAATTACAATACAAATTATTCGATCAGTTTAAAACTATTGATTCCACACAGGCATTTACAAATAATAATTCTACGGTACAGATCCTACAACATACTGTATACTCTGATGTTTCCTATAATTTTCCAGTCCTTGCAGTTTTTCAGTTTTTACAATTTTGCCATGTTTGTAATTTTTGTGTATTACAACTGAATTCAAATCTAAAGTAATATTTCTTATCTTCTGCATTTCAGTATAACTTTGATACAAGAATATCTCTATTTTGCAATATTCTACTATTTAAAATATCTTCCTGTTAAAGGTCCCAATTCCTCTTAAAAAGTGTATAAAAGTTCCAAATAACAATACTCATATTCCCTATGATGTTGCAAAGATTCTTTTTCTTGAACAAGTCGTTTCATTGTCATTGCAGTAACCTAAATACTTCTCTAATTATTGTCATGATTTAGTGGCTAAACCCTGATCAACTGTTGTGCAAACTAAAAGACTATTCTAAAACAACTGCTTCTACAATCAAAAAGTTAAATGAAACTGTAGAAAATATTGATCTTAACTGAAAAAAATATGATGAAAAATTTCAAGTGCTTGCTATGAACTTGCTCAATCACTACAGAATTTTTCCATAACCCTACATTCATAATCATATATCTGCACAGAACATTAGATGACACGACCATATCGAGGATATGAGTACAGTATAGATCTTTCTTGAAACAATTCAAATTACAGGTAGTTGTAAATCGTAACAAACGTCGCAATTGGATAGGTTAGATTTCATAAGATTTCATCCCACATATCATAAGATTACTGTATATATATTTACAAGAAATTGTGCTTCCTTACAAAATCATAACACTGGTCTCAATGGATATAACAATCATAAAATATCATCTGACAATTTGATCATAATGTTTGCCTGTCATCAGTTTTGCGCATCTCAACTGACAGATCCTTAACTCAGACATTAATTAGAACTGTCTGACTTGAGTTGAAAGAACTTTCTCCAGTATCCAGTCAACAAACTTCGTCGCTCGAACGTAAATATCAACCGAGGCTGAAAAAGAACACGCACGTCCGGAGGAGACCATGCCATACAGCGTTTGCCTTCCATTCATGGGACATGTGAACGGTCCTCCGGAGTCCCCTTTGCAAGCATTGACATTCGGGTTGAAGCGCCCTACACACACCATAGAAGAGGTGAAGTTTTTCGGCCCTCCAATGCTCCCTTCACAAGTGTAATCAGAGACAATGTCTGTCTCTGCCTCGTTTGGTCTCGATTCAGGCTAGAAATTGTGTTATATGATTAATGAAATGAACCAGTTTCGAGTGAATATACCAGTGGATATAAAGACAAATCATCAAGTAATTTTCTCCTTTTCTGATCATTTTAAAGCTGTTTAAATTATGAGCCCTTTTGTGGCACAATTGAACTTGGTACACAACTTTGGATTTCATGCTACTTGAATAAACTACAAAATTTTCTTTTCTAAAATATTCAAAGCTACTTGAACAACAAAATCTTATTTTTTGACACATTTGAAGCTAATTAACATTCAAAATCTCCCCCCTCCCCCGGACACATTTTAGGCTACTTGAACTAAAAATATTTTCTGACACAAATGAGGCTACTTCAACTTACTACAAAATCTTTTCTAACACGTCTAAGGCTACTTGAACAAAATACGAAATCTTTTCAAACACAACTAAGGCTACTTGAACAAAATGCAAAATCTTCTTTTCTAACACACCTAAGGCTACTTGAACAAACTACAAAATCTTTTTTAACACAATCTAAGGCTACTTGAACAAACTACAAAATCTTCTTTTCTTTCACATCTAAGGCTACTTGAACAAACTACAAAATCTTCTTTTCTTTCACATCTAAGGCTACTTGAACAAACTGCAAAATCTTCTTTTCTAACACATCTAAGGCTACTTGAACAAACTACAAAATTTTTTTTAACACAATCTAAGGCTACTTGAACAAACTACAAAATCTTCTTTTCTTTCACATCTAAGGCTACTTGAACAAACTACAAAATCTTCTTTTCTTTCACATCTAAGGCTACTTGAACAAACTACAAAATCTTCTTTTCTTTCACATCTAAGGCTACTTGAACAAACTGCAAAATCTTCTTTTCTAACACATCTAAGGCTACTTGAACAAACTACAAAATCTTTTTTAACACAATCTAAGGCTACTTGAACAAACTACAAAATCTTCTTTTCTTTCACATCTAAGGCTACTTGAACAAACTACAAAATCTTCTTTTCTTTCACATCTAAGGCTACTTGAACAAACTGCAAAATCTTTTCTAACACATCTAAGGCTACTTGAACAAACTACAAAATCTTCTTTTCAAACACATCTAAGAGTGCTTTAATAAATTACAAAATCTTTTTTCCGATGCATTTGAACCTATTTTAGTAAGAAAAAAAAAAGCTTTAGGAAGATACTCACATCATCTAAGAAAAATTTAGGTCCCCAGCCAATCACAGTACATTTACTTAATTCTGAATAATCATCATAAATGGACGGTAAACAAACTGGCTTCACACGAGGACCAAATCTGTAGGCAATGAAAAAAATATTAATGTTAATTCTTGTAATATAAGATATTGTTAAATAGAAATTAATCAGATATAGTGCTACTTGATGAAACAAACTAGCAAGACATGATATATTGTTTTGAAAAATTTAATGAGACTTAGGAGTGCTATAATGAAAATTAATAAGACATAGGCCTACAACAAACAACAAATGCAACTGTTTCTAATCAGCTGGCCAATGCAGATTGCTGATGGGAGTTTTTTTGTCTGATTGTTCATAGCAGATCAACCTAGTATGGGTGGCCCACACTAGAACAGCTTTGCTGATCATGGTGACACGCAACCACTTTTACCACGTTGAAGTATTCCCAATCAGAAAGGTGCAGTTAGATAGGAAATTAATGAAACATCAGATAGTGCCATGCAGAAAGTTATTGACATACAAAATATTGCTTTAAAAGAAAATAAATGGCCCATAGATGCCATTATAAAACGAATAGCTGGACATGGGATACTGTTACAAAATAAGTTCATGAGACGTGCAGTATCATCAAATGGGAAATTAATGAGACTGAAAAACTGTTAGAAAGAAAATTATTTAGACATGATATATTGCTTGAATAATATAAAGAAATAAAATAGCATTCCAAAAATGTGTGGTATACAGGAAGTATTGCTATTGAGAAAATTAAGGAATCATGAAATGGAGATATAAAAAAAATTGATAAGAAATACAGATATCTATGGTTATCTTAGGATACGTCCCTGATTATACACGATATCTTTGGATAGTCGTTTCTGGGGGGTTGGAACGCCGTGATACCTGACGGTAATTCTCTTGTAATATCAATCGCAGAAATATTATACTGTAGAAAGTTGCCAGAAGGAACTTCCATCAGGACGACATGGCTATCTCACCCAAAAATAGATTTTTCCTATGTCAAAATCCCTTTGATAAGACATACGATTGCAGAATAAAAAACAAGTAAGGTATTGTTGATTGATAAACTAATGAAACATAGAGTATTGTTATTATTATCATTATTACTAAGTAAGCGACAACCCTGGTTGGAAAAATAGGATGCAATAGGCATTAGGGCTCCAACAGGGAAAAAGAACACAGTGAGGAAAGGAAAAAATGGAAATAAATAAACTACAAAAGAAGTAATGAAGAATTAAAATCAAACATTTTAAGAACAGTAACATCATTAAAATAAATCTTTCATATATAAACTATAAAAACTTCAAAATTAGACATAACAATGTTATAAAGAAAATTACTGTGATTTGTTATATTATTATATCGAAAAATAGTAAGATAAAAGATAATGATATGAAAATAATTGTTGAGACACATGATAAAATTGTAAAAATAAAATCAAGAAAACATAACAAGGTTTAAAGAAAATTAAAGAAATGTATGGCATTGTTAAACAATAAATCAATGAGACATAAGTTAGTGATTAAAGAAAATTATTGGCACAAATCATTTGTTTTAAAAAATAATGAGATAAAATAGAAACAGATGAAAATATTTATGAGACCTAAGATAGTGTTATAAAAGAAAAACAATTATTATTAAGCCTTTATTGAATAGGATATTGATGAGACACTATCTATTTCATGACAATATCTTATGTCTCATCAATTTCTAACATAACACTGTCTTGTCTCATCCAATTTTTATAACACTACCTTAAATCTCATCAATTTCTATTATAACACTATTATATGTCTTACTAATTTTTCTAAACCACTACCTCATGTCTCATTAATATTTCTATAACCATACAGCAATTCTCAATCCTTCTTTGAGAATTGCTGCAATGTTACAAAGAATATTAATGAGACATAAGATAGTGTTAAAAAAGAAATTGATGAGACATAAGATAGTGTTATAAAAGAAATTGATGAGACGTAAGATAGTGTTATAAAAGAAATTGAGGACACAAGATAGTGTTATAATAGAAACTGATGAGACATAAGATAGTGTTATAATAGAAATTGAGGAAACAAGATAGTGTTGTAATAGAAATTGATGAGACATAAAATAGTGTTATAATAGAAATTGATGAGACAAGATAGTGTTGTAATAGAAATTGATGAGACAAGATAGTTAAAATAGAAATTGATGAGACATAAGATGGTGTTATAATAGAAATTGATGAGAAGATAGTTAAAATAGAAATTGATGAGACATAAGATGGTGTCATAATAGAAATTGATGAGACATAAGATAATGTAAAAAAAAAAACTTGCGAGACAAAATAATATTACAAAGGATATAGTACTATAAAAGAAATTGACGACACAAAAGGGATTTTGACGAAGAAAAAATCTATTTCTGGGGAGAGACCTGTGACGGCCGGTGAAAAGTCCTTCTTTTCTAATATAAATCTTCCAATTATACTAGAGAAAGATAAAAGCATGGAATGCAGAGGTTACAACCCTCGCGCGAGCACCTTATTGGTGTCGTATATCTAACAAGGGCATGTGTAAACCACTATTCACAGGCTGTCTTCCATTTAGATAATCCCTTCATCAAAGGGGAGGGCCGTGACAGGCCCTAGAGAATACAGTTGGGCTACCCTACCGACACCTACTACTCGCGCTATCCAGGTCATCCTTCTGTTTTGGACTTGCCCGCTAAGTCGTTTTTATTTTGTTAGGTGTGTTTCGAAAGTGATTGTCGTTAATTCAACATGACTGACGTTGCTACTTCACCTTTACCAATGTTAAGTACCATAGTTTGTTTTGACAGCTTTTTCAGTACCGGGCATTTGTTCTCGTTCCAGTAATGTGGATTTTAATTTTGGAAGAGGCTTGGCCGTCCTCGGTATCGGCAGCCATTTTGGTTTTGTTCGACTCGGTAGTTTTTCAAGTTAATATTGCCCTTCTGGTACTCTGTCATCTAGGTTACAGTATATCACTTACGTTTTATGACCAATATTATTATCATTATTTATTATTGTTTTTTACTTTGGTATTTATTTGCTAGCAAGTCCAATTTGGACGGAGAATATCAATCTAGTCTTTGTTATAGTTATGTTCACGCCTCAGGAAGGTGCTTGATTTAGACTATATCTTTATGTTTAATTGTTACGTTGTCGTTATTCTTTCAAGCCTACATCAATGCTACACAGTATTCTAGAAGTTCTATTCCAGCTGTGACCATGTTGTGGAAAGATCTACCTAATCGAGTAGGTGAATCAGTAAAATTTCAAAAGTATCACAAAATTATTATTATTATTATTATTACTAGCTAAGCTACAACCCTAGTTGGAATAACAGGATGCTATAAGCCCGAGGGCTCCAACGGGGAAAAATAACCCAGTGAGGAAAGTATATAAAGAAATAAATAAACTACAAGAGAGGTAATGAAAAATTATATAAAACACATCAAGAACAGTAACAACATTAGAATAGCTCTTTCATATATAAGCTGTAAAAAGACCCTTATGTCAGTCTATTCAACATAAAAACATTCGCTGCAAGTTTAAACTGTTAAAGTTCCACCGATTCAACTACCTGATTAGGAAGATCATTCAAAAACCTGATCACAGTAGGAATAAAACTTCTAGAATACTTTCTAGTATATTTCTAAAGAATATCATGAATAATAAAAGATAAATACCAGTTCAAAAACTCAAGTCTAATTTCACTAACCTGATTCCACGACCATTTTTTCTTTCAATCTTTATGAGAGCAACGTCATTGTCATTAAAGCCAAGTTCATCTTCATACTCATGTATCCAAACTTTGTCGATGAAGTAGTCCTGAAATCAGGAAAAGAAATATATGTTTCATTTATAAATGTAAAATATTCTAACTAATTACAACAGAACCTTAAAATGTCTCTCCTGTCAAAAAACTAAACATTGCATGTTTTTTGAAAATTTATCAAAAACCAGAATATTGTGACTAGAATTTTCTGTTAGAGACAGTAAAGTGTGACTTTAAGCTTTTCTTGTCTCATGATAAAAGCAAAATCCTGTAGAATTTAAAAATGAATAGTATTTAGGAACTTACTACGATAACAAGAGCTATAATATAGAGCTGAATACGCAATATAAGGGTAAGTATAGATTTAAAGGAATGTCCATCCAACTAACACTGACTTGGTAGCCATTTCTAGTCCACTGGAGGACAAAGGCCTCAGACATGTCCTTATTCACGTCTGATGTCTGAGGCTTGATCCTTTTCATCAACACCCTGGCCACTGCGGATTCATAATGATAGATTTTTATCTGATCGATCACAGCAAACTAACCTAGTATGGGTGGCCCTGACTAGTATAGCTTTGCTGATCATGGCAATAACCAAACTCTTTCACATTGTATGTATGTATGTATATATGTATGTATGTATGTATGTATGTATGTATATATACTGTGTATGTATGTATATATACTGTGTATATATATATATATATATATATATATATATATATATATATATATATATATATATATATATATAACAGATTTTGAGCGAAGCGAAAAATCTATTTTTGGGCGAGATAGCCATATCGTCCTGATGGAAGGTTCCTATAAGTAGCTTCCAAGGGATATTTGAACTACAGTATAGTGATATTCCCAGAGAATTTACCTTTAGGTCTCCAGAATTCTAACTCCTGGCGCGAATATCCTTAAAATTTCTCTTAAAGATATCGCATAAATCAGGGGACGTATATCTTGATACGACACAAATAGCGTTTTCGCCTCGAGGGGGAAGAGTGGCAAATTAGAAGGGGAGCCGTTATCAAGGTTACCCTTCTTCCCATACTACTATTGAGTATCTAGATGGTGCCATATCCAAGATGGCGGTTACTCCTAGTAGCATTGAACATGGTACTACGGATATAGTAGTTTCGGGAGGGATCCTGCCAAGGCCTTTTCTATAGAAAAGGAGGGCGGGTCCATCAGGACGACATAGCTATCTCACCCAAAAATAGATTTTCTGTTTTTTGGGCTCAAGCCATGTCGTCCTGATGGAAGTTTACCAGAGAATTACTATAAAGTACTGTATCTGTGGATTTTCATAGGTGCCTTAACCTTGGGACAATTTTTCTATGGTCATCTGGACCATTGAGACAAATGACGTTACCGTTATCCTTCATTACCACTAATCATAGACAATGTAAGTGCTTCCTGTCCCCTGCAGGGATGAGTCATACTAGACAGTAGGAAAGGGGCCTCAAGGTTAGCATATATTGTATGAACAAATATAAGTATCCACCAGATATACAAACGGTCTCACGGTTTATATATATTGTCAGAACAATATAAGTGTCAACTATATTCATTGTTTGTAAGCATACAATGATATGAGGTTTACTTAAATAAATAAGTAAGAGAACTCTGGCATATTTAATGTGCAAATTGCAGGGCGAAATATGTTATTTTTATTAGTAAAATAAATTTTTGAATATACTTACCCGATAATCATGTAGCTGTCAACTCCGTTGCCCGACAGAATTCTATGGAGGGATACGCCAGCTATCACAATACTAGAAGGGGGTGTATTTACCAGCGCCACCTGTGGCCAGGTACTCAAGTACTTCTTGTTGACACCTCCTCAATTATTCCTCGGTCCACTGGTTCTCTATGGGGAGGAAGGGAGGGTCGATTAAATCATGATTATCGGGTAAGTATATTCAAAAATTTATTTTACTAATAAAAATAACATTTTTCAATATTAAACTTACCCGATAATCATGTAGCTGATTCACACCCAGGGGGGTGGGTGAAAAACCAGTGTACAAGACTAAAGGATAGCTAAGTATCCCGTATTTCATATAATCAGTTATCCACAATAACAATGAAATAATAAGTACCTGGTAAGGAAGTCGACTTGAACCGTTACTCTGCCTTTAATAAGATCGTCTTCCTTACTGAGCGCAGCGTTCCTCTTGGGAGGCTGAATCAACTCAAAGGTGCTAAAGTATACAGGGCTGCAACCCATACTAAAGGACCTCATCACAACCTTTAACCTCGGCGCTTCTCAAGAAAGAATTGACCACCCGCCAAATCAACAAGGATGTGGAAGGCTTCTTAGCCGACCGTACAACCCATAAAAAGTATTCAAGAGAAAGGTTAAAAGGTTATGGGATTATGGGAATGTAGTGGCTGAGCCCTCGCCTACTACTGCATTCGTTGCTACGAATGGTCCCAGGGTGTAGCAGTACTCGTAAAGAGACTGGACATCTTTGAGATAGAATGATGCGAACACTGACTTGCTTCTCCAATAGGTTGCATCCATAACACTCTGCAGAGAATGGTTCTGTTTGAAGGCCACTGAAGAAGCCACAGCTCCCACTTCATGTGTCCTTACCTTCAGCAAAGCAAGGTCTTCTTCCTTCAGACGAGAATGTGTTTCTCTAATCAGAAGCCTGAATAGTAAGAAACTGAGTTCTTAGAACTTGGAAAAGAAGGTTTCTTGAAAGCACACTATAAGGCTTCTGATTGTCCTTGTAAAGGTTAAGACCTTTTTAGATAGTACCTAAGAGCTCTAACTGGGCAAAGTACTCTTTTCAGATCATACCCCACCAAGTTGGACAGGCTTGGGATCTCGAACGACTTAGGCCAAGGACGTGAAGGAAGCTCGTTTAGCAAAAACCGAGCTGCAAGGAACATGTAGCCGTTTCAGATGTGAAAACAATGATCCTGCTGAAGGCGTGGATCTCACTTACTCTTTTAGCTGTTGTCAAGCACACGAGGAAAAGAGTCTTTAATGTGAGGTCCTAAAAAGAGGCTGATTGGAGAGGTTCAAATCTTGATGACATAAGGAACCTTAGGACCACGTCTAGATTCCAGCCTGGAGTGGACAACCGACGTTCCTTTGAGGTCTCAAAAGACCTAGGGAGGTCCTGTAGATCTTTGTTGGTGGAAAGATCCAAGCCTCTGTGGCGGAAAACCGCTGCCAACATACTTCTGTAACCCTTGATCGTAGGAGCTGAAAGGGATCTTACTTTCCTTAGATATAACAGGAAGTCAGCAATCTGGGTTACAGTGGTACTGGTTGAGGAAACTGCATTGGTCTTGTACCAGCTACGGAAGACTTCCCCTTGAGACTGATAGATTCTGAGAGTGGATGTTCTCCTTGCTTTGGCAATCGCTCTGGCTGCCTCCTTCGAAAAGCCCCTAGCTCTTGAGAGTCTTTCGAAAGTCTGAAGGCAGTCAGACGAAGAGCGTGGAGGATTGGGTGTACCTTCTTTACGTGAGGTAGACTTAGAAGGTTCACTCCTAGAGGAAGAGTCCTGGGAATGTCGACCAGCCATTGCAGTACCTCTAAGAACCATTCTCTCGCGGACCAGAGCGGAGCCAACCAACGTCAGCCGTGTCCCTTAGTGAGAGGAGAACTTCTGAAGTACTCTGTTGACAATCTTGAACGGCGGGAATGCATACAGGTCGAGATGGAACCAATCCAGCAGAAAAGCATCCACGTGAACTGCTGCTGGGTCTGGAATCGGAGAACAATACAACAGGAGTCTCTAGGTTATCGAGGTAGTGAACAGATCTATGGTTGGCTGACCCCACAGGGCCCAAAGTCTGTTGCAAACATTCTTGAGAAGGGTCCACTCTGTGGGGATGACCTGACCCTTCCGTCTGAGGTGATCTGCCATGACATTCATACCGCCCTGAATGAACCTCGTTACCAGTTAGCTTTCGATCTAAAGACCAGATGAGTAGGTCCCTTGCGATCTAGAACAACTTCCACGAAAGAGTCCCTCCCTGCTTGAAGATGTAAGCCAGGGCTGTGGTGTTGTCAGAGTCCATCTCCACCACTTTGTTAAGCTGGAGGGACTTGAAGTTTATCAAGGCCAGAATAACCGCCAACAACTTCTTGCAAATGATGTGAAGTGTCCTTTGCTCCTGATTCCATGTTCCCGAGCATTCTTGTCCGTCCAAAGTCGCACCCCAGCCCGTGTCTGATGCGTCCGAGAGGAGACGGCGGTCGTGTTTCTGAACAGCCAAAGGTAGCCTTCCTTGAGAAGAAAGCTGTTCTTACACCACGCGAGAGAAGACCTCCTCTCTTCGGAAACAGGAACTGAGACCGTCTCTAGCGTCATGTCCTTTATCCAGTGAGCAGCTAGATGATACTGAAGGGGGGGGAGGTGGAGTCTCCCTAACACGATGAACAGGGCCAGCGATGAAAGTGTCCCTGTTAGACTCATCCACTACCTGACTGAGCATCGGTTCCTTCTCAGCATGCTCTGGATGCATTCTAGGGCTTGGAAGATCCTTGGGGCCGACGGAAAAGTCCGAAAAGCTCGACTCTGAAGATCCATACCCAAGGAGACAATGGTCTGGGATGGAACGAGCTGAGACTCCTCAAAATTGACCAGGAGGCCCAGTTCCTTGGTCAGATCCATAGTCCATTTGAAAATCTCCAGACAGCGACGACTTGTGGGAGCTCTTAAAAGCCAGTCGTCTGACGGAGCCGGACACAAGATCATGATACTGCTGCACAGTCTGTGAACTGTCAATCATGGGCAAGCGAGGAAGTACAGTGACAACCCGAATCTGTCTAGACTGTCTGGGTCGTACAGACAACTCCTTAACGGGTTGCTGAGGTTGCCGCACTGCGTCACAACAAGTCACTTCTGTTGGTTGTTGAACGTCTTCCCCGTGACACATTAACTCCGTAAACAAAAAATCCTCTAACAAGGACTAAGCTTGGACTGCATGTCATGCAACACAGCTCAAGGTCTATGGGAGCAGGTGTGGTAACAGACGGGATAGCGACTGAAGTGGAACCATAACCTTCCCTGGAAGCATGTTATGCTTAAATAAAAGTCCATAAGAGGTTATGCAGCTAAAGGCTCCCTCCAAATGACAGAGTCCTCAAGGGAATATCAGAAGGAGGGAGAAAAGAACTTTCTCATCTACAGGGACCTTATCCTAGAAAAGCTAAGTTCTCTGAGTGAGGGTTCACTGGTGCAAAAGCAGCAGACTAGAAGGCAACGTTATGAAACTGCTTGACAGTCTAGTGAGTTGGCAACAACCCAAGATGTGTGACTGAGAAGCATGCGGTAAGGTATGCAGAGCATGATGAATGCAGAGTATGCTGTATGCAGAGCATGCTGTATGTAGAGCATGTTGTATGCAGAGCATGCTGAATGCAGAGCATGCTGTATGCAGAGCATGTTGTATGCAGAGCATGCTGAATGCAGAGCATGCTGTATGCAGAGCACGTTGTATGCAGAGCATGCTGTATGCAGAGCATGCTGTATGCAGAGCATGTAGTAAGCAGAGCCTGCTGTAAGCAGAGCCTGCTGTAAGGAAAGCAGAGCGTGTGCATGGCGTTTAACATTTCTCAGAAATTCCATGACCAGTGCTAGAGTGCTTTATGCATGCTTGCATGGGGTTTAAAAATCAACATAATGTTTACCTTACATTCATAACTCATGATTCATATTTTTGCCATGGTTTGAAAATGGAGGTAAGGTATGCTGAACAGCAGAGTCAGAACGAGCTGGAACAACAATAGTTGTGGTTTCCTCTTCAAGACTCTGTTGAGGGAACACCTGAGGCTCAGTCTGCAAAGGCTGAATAAAAGACAAGCAGAAGGAAGGCGCATGGGTGGAGGAGGCTGACTCCTAGCATGAGTGGTTGAACCCAAGGGTTGCGCTTGCTGAGCGGTTGGCGGAAGCGGAGTAGCAAGTTCCAGTTCCTGTGGTGTGAGCGGAGCGCGATGAGGAAGAGGCTGCGCAGAACAAGGTAAATGTCTCGCAAGCTGAGGCTCCTGAGGCGCAAGGCTAAGGTGTTGTGGTGCTTGCCTGTGGAGGGTTGAGCTCGCTGCAGCGAGAGCTGAGGAGACTGACTCATGGACGGGAGAGGTTGTTGTACCTCAACCGAGTGTTGCATCACTGGTGGAGCAGCAAGAGGAGGCGGAGGAAGAGAGGTATAATCCTCCTGATCCCATTGTAAAGGTTGCCTTAAGGAAGGCGGAGGCTGAACACCACTGGGAACAGCAAACTCAGCACGTGGCTCAACATCGTACGCCTGGCAGGTGGTACTGCGATCAGGCGGAGCGAGCGTAGGCGGAGGGAGTGTAGGCGGAGGCGGAGGAGCAACACTCTCAGCCCGACACTCACGCATCAAGTCCGAAAGCTGTGCTTGCATGGACTGTAGTAGAGTCCACAACATCGTACGCCTGGCAGGTGGTACTGCGATCAGGCGGAGCGAGTGTAGGCGGAGGGAGTGTAGGCGGAGGCGGAGGAGCAACACTCTCAGCCCGACACTCACGCATCAAGTCCGAAAGCTGTGCTTGCATGGACTGTAGTAGAGTCCACAACATCGTACGCCTGGCAGGTGGTACTGCGATCAGGCGGAGCGAGCATAGGCGGAGGGAGTGTAGGCGGAGGCGGAGGCGCAACACTCTCAGCCCGACACTCACGCATCAAGTCCGAAAGCAGTGCTTGCATGGACTGTAGTAGAGTCCACTTGGGGTCGGCAGAAACTACAGTAGGCTGAGGTAAAGCCTTAACAGTCGAGCTCTGTTGTGGCAGAACCTTACTCCTCTTATGCGGAGTGCATTCAACTGATGACTGAGGAGAGTCAGAGCTAACCCAATGACTGCATCCGGGTTGTTGAACTCTAACTTCGTACGTCTGGCATAGGTCTGGACTTTACGTTTAAAAGGTCTTGAGACCTGAGACCAGCGTTTTCTCCCCTAAATTTCTTCTGCAGACGAGCAAAATAAGGGCTCAATCGTCTGCGGGTGGGAGTGACGGTCTCGGTAAGACACGCCCACAACCACTGAGGATACTTCTGTGCGCCGATCAAGGCCTGCTGAACCCTTCTGCCCTTCGACATTGCTTCTCCCCTGGGCTTGGGAGCTTGCAAGAGGTCCCGGACTGGGAGGACGACTGGCGCGCACAAAAGTACCCTCACGCACAACACTGACATACTTTGCGCTAATCACTTATCACTTTGATTTCTGTTTGCACTTATTTCACTGAACTCGAAACTTTAAGTGGTTTGTACCTGAAACACGCAATTCTATCCTTTCTCAAAAGTTAGTAATTGCGAAAACAGAATTACAATGTAACAGAAAAATCTAATGAAAGATAATTCAGTGGCTGGAAAGAGACTAAACACTAGATCACTCTAGAAACGTTTAGTTTCTTCCCCTAAAGAGACTAGGGAGAAGAGCAAAAACGATAACGACGTTACTCGTACGCCTGGCAGGCTTGAATGAAACGTTTATCCTCTTTCTCCCTCTGTCTCTATCTCTCTCTCTCTCTCTCTCTCTTGACTTAGAACCTGAGAGAAGAGCCCAATCATAAATATCGTTAAAACATATTATTGTTAAAGGAAAAAACTGAAAAGTTCCTTTATTAGGATCAAAACCATTAAGTTAAGAAAGAATGAACAAAACGCTAGACACGGTTACTCTTACTGCAACGTGAAACCGTGAACATTCTTTCTCTATCGTAACGATAGAGTGCAAGTTGAACGTTCTGAACGTCAACAACTGCAGAGACAAAACAAAACGTTAGTTCAACTTTGAAAACAGTACGAGACTATCAAAGAAATTCTTTCAAACTCTGTGGCGGAAATAGCATAATATGTTAACAGGTAAAACCGAAATGACGGGCTCAATGTTAATTAACTTCGGTACCAAGAAAAGACCGCCTACTATTAGGAAGGTCGAATATAAACAAATATAAAAATTAATTTTAATAAGTTTATAATAAAAGGAAGTTAATCGAAGAGGCCTATAAGAGGCGGAGAGATATAAAATAAATCTATAACTTTTGTTAAGCAAAATTAAGAAAGAGAGTCTATACTCTCTTAGACACCAACACTTCCGTCTAAGGGAAGGGTCGGCCATTGAAAGGTGAACGAGAGTTCATACTCTCTTCGTCACCATAATTAATCAAATTAATTCCAAAAGCTAACTAAGCTAATATAGAAGTTTCCAGTAAAGCGACAGCCGAAATCAAAGAGAAATACTTCACCAAAGTCGTGAAAATACTCCAAGAACAAAAGCGTATCCCAGAACGTCTTGCCGGAAGCACGACAGAGGAATAATTGAGGAGGTATCAACAAGAAGTACTTGAGTACCTGGCCACAGGTGGCGCTGGTAAATACACCCCCTTCTAGTATTGTGATAGCTGGCGTATCCCTCCATAGAATTCTGTCGGGCAACGGAGTTGACAGCTACATGATTATCGGGTAAGTTTAATATTGAAAAAGGACGCAATTACATTATAATAGACATTTATTTTGAATAAATGACTAAATGTAATAACGAGTGTAACGAATGTAACGTGTTAAAGGAATTATATGTGCATCGTATACAGAAAATATTTTTCCTCCCTGAAAGGGAAGAAATGATGAGTGCCACTCTAAAACTGAAAATGTTGTATACTATAAACACTGTGTACTATGTACACACGGCACAAGTGTTACCTGTATAATTCCACACCTGAGATTTTGATCAACACCTTTTCACCATAATTGATAGTCCCAATCAATTAACTGTTCATCGCAGTACTAGACGACAGGTTTTAATACACTACCTGCTGCCACCACATAATGCTTCAGTTCATGGACTTGCTTAGCGTAGTGTTTGTAGGACACTCTGGATGATTTCCATCCAGTATATGAGCGAAGATGCTCAAAGTCCATATACTGAAAAAAGTTCAGTGATGAAGCAATTTTCCTCGGATCATGACCTGCGGGTGTACTGTCAGGATCTGCTCTGCGAATGAAGTAGGTGAGCTTCGCCCTCAGGTGTTTTAGGGATAAGTTTGATCCTGAGGTTTCTCCTTTGAAGAACTGTCCTCCCCCTTAGTCTGAATTTCTACGAAGATAGACCTTTAGACACTACTGGACATAGAGAGACATCTTCTTTCAGAGGGCAGATTCTCCAGGGACCCCATCTTTTAGTGGGTAGCTCGTTCAGTTCTGTGAACTGAATGTGGCCCTCATTTCTTGATAGGGCTACTATTTCACTAACTCTAGCCCCTGAGGCTATAGCGAACAGGAAAATAACCTTCTGGGTTAGATCCTTGAGGGAACAATCTTCATTGTTCACAGACGAGGCATAATGTAGGACCTTGTCCAAAGACAACGAGATGGGCTTCGAAGGAGCTGCAGGCTTAAGCCTAACGCATGCCTTCGGAATCTTATTAAAGATTTCATTCGTCAGATCCACTTGAAAGGCATATAGAAGAGGTCTAGTCAAGGCTGACTTACATGTAGTTATCGTGTTAGCTGCCAGTCCTTGATTATGAAGGTGGATAAAGGACAGACACAAATTTATTGAAATTTCTTTTGGTTCTTTTGCTTTAACAAAAGCAACCCACTTTTTCCAAGACGATTCATATTGTCTTCTAGTTGACTTAAGCTTGTATTCTTCTAGGAAGTCTATATTGCCTTCTGAGATCCCAAATCTATTCTTAACCGCTAGGGCGAGAAAATCATGAAATGAAGGGTTTGGGCTCTCTGTGATGAACTGAAGACAATTAACTTCTGAACCCTCTGAGATAGTGCTAGGTTTAATACAAAGGCCAGTCTCAGCCTAAGTTCCCTCACTAGAGGGAACCAGTTGCTCTTGGACTATTTGGGAGCCACTAGAGCTGCCTTTCCTTGGAAGGATCTCAGCGTGTTGAGGACCTTCAGCAGGAGATTGGATGGAAGGAACAGGAATTTCCGGGTCCCTCCGTTCCACATTAGAGACATGGTGTCCGTTTTCTCCCCTAGTTGGTCCTCGTATGGGGCTACATATTGAGGTAGTTTCTTGATGATGCTCGTCACGAAGAGGTCGGTCTGCAGTTCGGGGACTTGTTCCAATCTGGAAGGGAATGGGTCAGCATCTGTGGACCATTCTGACTCTATTGGCTTGAGCTTGAGTAGGGCATCCGCTGTCACATTGCGGATCATTTGTACATGAACTGCTGATAGGTGCCATCTCTTTAGGTAAGGGATAGCTAACATCACCTAGATTATATGGGATGATCTCGAGCCTCATCGGTTCAGACATCTCACTATCACTTCACTGTCCCAGATCAGCCTGAGGAGGCCTGATCTGCGTGGAGAGAGTTTCCCCAACTTCAACAGGACTGCCATGGCTTCCAAAAAGTAGATGAGAAGGGCCTTGAGCAGAGATGACCAAGTCCCTTGGGCTTTCCTCTGATGGGAGTGAACTCCCCATTCTTCCGTCGAGGCATCCATACGGATGATCTTCGATAGTCGAGGTAGTTGCAAAGGCATGGTCCTCAATAGGCATTTGGCATTCAACCATGGGTTGAGAAGCGATCAAGGTAAGACCGATATTGGTCATTTTAGATCTCTTCGAGCGTTTGATGGGTATCTTCTCCAGACTCTTGACGCATCTTTCAGCTATGCTCTTAGCACTGGGTCTGTCACTGCTGCGAACTGGAGAGAGTTCAGTACTCTTTCCTGTAAGCGTCTTGAAATCCTGAAGGATTACCGTAGTCTCTTGACAGACCCTGAGATCTCCTTCTACATCCCTAAGGGAAAGGAGAGACAGTGTGACCTCAGGTTCCAATGGTTTTTCAGCCATTGAAACCTTTGAGCTGGAGAAAGTCGAGACTTCTTGAAGTTGATTTTGCATCCCCGATGTTCCAGGAACTGGGCTACTTCTTTGGATGCTCGCAGACCAGCCGCTTCGGGTGCTGCCCACACCAGCCATATGTCCAGGTACTTTGTTACCTGAACAGTTTCTAGGCATGGTTATTGCACGACTGTGTCTGCCAATTTTGTGAAGATACTTGGGACTGTGTTTAGTCCGAAGAGTATGGCTCCTAGGACATACTTTACCTTCTATAACTTGAATCCTAGGTAGGAGGAGAGGGGGGCGACTGATTAGAAGCTGCTAATAGGAACTTGTCAGGTCTATCAAGACTGTGAACGCCATTTTTGGAATAGGATCCTTATGTGTAGAAGGATTAATATCCTGAACTTGTTTCTTTTGAACTTGTTGAGTGGCGACAAGTCCAGAATGACTGAGTTTTCTTGAGTCCTTCTTGGGAACACAAAACAGCCTTCCCTGGAATTTGATGGACTTTGCTTTCCTTATCACCTGTATGCTCTAGAGGTATACGGTATACTCTTCTAAAACAGGGTTGGAGTGTTGGAAGAGTTGAGGAAATGATGGTGGAGGCATGTCTAGTTTCCATCCTAGTCCAATCTTGATTAGGCCTTGGGCTCAAGGATCGAAGGTCCAATGATCCTATTGGAACCTCCCTCCTACCAAAAACATCTCTTTGCTTCGACTGATCAGAAGGTTTACCTCCTCGACCGCCTGCCTGGGGCACTGCGGTCATAGAAACTGTGGGATGTTGTTGAACAGACCGAGGAAAAAGTCTAGACTTTTTCGTCTTCCTTTTAGGTTGGGGACCCACATCCGTGGAAGACTTCCTCTTTGAAGAGATGCCCCACTTCTGGAGAAGGTTCCTATTTTCCGTGGTGGCTTTCTCGATTACATCTTTGACTACCTCGTTTGGAATGAGGTCTTTACCCCCAGATGTTGGAAGATATCAGCTTGCTGGGTTCATGTTTCACTGTTGCAGCAGCAAACACGAACTCCCTACAGGCTCTCCTAGCCTTCATAAAGGCATATAGGTCTTTTACTGAGGTGGCTATATGCATTTTGCCAAGACCATGAGCATGTCTGGGGTACTTCGATGGGCTGAACACATCTCTATGCAGTTTTGTAGGGATAAGGAGGCCGCAAGTCTCTCCTTCGTCTCTTGTTCTTTGCACAAAAGAAACTCAGAAAGTTTAGGGAGATTCTCGCTAAGCTGTCGTCCAGCGATGTCCGCATCTAGTTTCCTTACTGAAAAGGTTAAGCGGACTTCCTTCCAATCCTTATCTTGCAAGGGCAAGGCTAGTGACAGAGGCTTGCACTCCTCAAGTGCGAACATGGTTTTCCTGCCTCCACTGCCTTACCAACAGATTTATATACCTTCCACATAAAGGGGAATGCTATTGAAGCAGGAGCAAAAAAGGTAAGGTGTCTCTTACTCAGTGCGAACACTTTCGACACTGAATAACCTGCCTTTCTCAGGCTACTAGACAAGATAGCCTGTACCTTATCATGGTCGAGAACCATGACTTCCTTCGGTTCCATTTCTTTTTCTGACATTGGTTCATGCTTCAGTCGAATGAAGCAATCAGGGAAAGTGTTAAAGCTTGGCAAAAACTGGATTTCGTCTAAAGGAACAGCTCTCATCTTCTCTGAGATGTAGAGTTTGCCGTCTAAAATCGGCATAAGCTCTGCATACCTCCAGGGATTGGTTTTGGAGCATGTCGGGAGGTCTTGGTCTCTGGGTCGCTTGAATGACCCTCGGGAGGCGATGAGTGGAGCTTCACGGAGCTCTGTCTTAAGTTTCGCTTCCTTTGTTTCGCCTTGTTTGCGAAAGTTTTCCATTAGACCCGTAAGATGGGCCAGTAACTGGCCCATTTTGTCTAATAGAGGGGTAGAAGGTGAAGACGTCGAGGTTAATGGCTCCAGGGCCGGCATAGACGGAAGCAATTCCGACACGACATCGTCATCTTCTTCCAGGGGTGCCTTCCTGCCCTCCATCCCGATGGTAATCTGGACGCAGGGAGGTGTATATCGTGCCTGGGGCACCACTATTTCACTACTTTCTTTCGGGAACAGTAAGCTACGCGTCCTATCGTTAGGTAGGTATGGTCCCGGAGAGATCTTCTGGAACCCTCTTACCCATTTGCGTAGTTTCTTACGTGCCACATCCCTAGACTCCATTGACTTGGGATTATCAAAGCCTTCGGACACTAATGTCCAACAGATATTGCAAACTTGGGGGTCCCAATATTGCAGGAATTCGGAAATAATACTGCAGAGGGCATGAGACCTGCATGCATTATGACTGTAAAAGTACTTACTCTTAATATTGCAGAAGACTGCATCACATTTCATCTGGGGTTCCTCCTGTAAAGAAAGGAAAGCAGAATGAGTATACAATTGTTTATCTCACCTGATAAGCAATATGTAATAGTCATCTTTTAATTGTTATAGCTTAGGATAGTAAGCTAGAAAGGAATAGCGAGAGAGACATATTTGTGTATCCCATGCAAGCAATTGTTAATACCTCCCCCAGTGTTAAATATAAAGAGTTTCCTTTATCAAGGCAACTCAAACGAAAAGGGTTCTAACCCCTAGGAATAGAAGTGTACACTGCCACTGACCCTCCTAATTATTTAATACTGTGGGTTAAGGATAACTGATTCTAAATCAAAGAGTATTGAAGGAATTCTATTCTTTCAATATAGGTTCGGTCTCAGCAGAAGCCTGCATAAGGGTACCCAAGATATGTTAGAAATTAACTACTGTATAATACTATAGTTTTCTGTTTTCAATATATACTATATTGCAAAATACTGGCTACTGTATAATCAAATACTGTAGTTCAGTCAGTGTGCTGCCGGTATGGCTAGCATCTGGCGGCACGGTCCAGCCGGCATGTCGCCGACTGGACTAGAAATTAGAAAAGACACATGTTTGTGTATCCTACCCAGCCCATTTGCTGTGACCTTCCTTTCCAATATTAAAACATAGAGTTTCCTGATCAGGGAAGCTCAAAGATAAGGGTTCTAACCTTTAAGGATAGAAAGTGTACTACCACTGGCCCTTCTAAATTATTTAATATTGTAAGATTAATGTAAATTGATTTCTAATCAGAGTATTGAAGAAATTCTATTCTTTCAATATAGGATTGGTCTCAGCAAACACCTGGGCAAGGATACCCAAGATATGTTGGAAAATAACTACTAGTATAATATATACAATAGTTTTCTATCTGCAGTATATACTATACTGCAATTATACTGACTACTGTGTAAACATATACTGTAATTCAGCCGGCATATAGCCGACATAGCTAGTCCCTGACGGCACAGTCCGGCCGGCATACTAGCTGATAGAGAGAGAGAAAGCATGGAGTGAAGAACTGCCTTATCACTGTGTATGTTTACACTAAATAAGGATGTAAATATATAATTTACTGCCTTCACCAGAAAGAAGGTTCAAATGGAAGGGGTGAATGCATCATTCAGGCTTCCATCCAAGCACAAGTACCGTTGCCGGCATAGCTCGGCCGGCATATGGCCGGCAGGCTAGTACCTGGCAACACTGGTACAGTCGGCATGCCGCCGGCTGAGTCATTACCTGCCGGCCAGGCTAATACCCCGGAAACAGGACTTGCATAGTCCAGCCGGCATGTGGTCGGCAGGCTAGCTCCCGGCAGCACTGGTACAGTCGGCATGCTGCTGGGTGAGCCAGTACCTGTCGGCGCCGGCGGCATGCCGCCGGCTGGGTTAGTGCCCCACCAACATGACTTGTGGCTGGCAGTCCTAGGGAGGACTGAAGAAACTTGGTGACAGAATAGACTTCCTCCCGACAGCCATCATGGCCGCCGGCAGCCGTCATGGCCGCCGGCAGCAGTCATGTCCGCCAGCAGCCGGCATGGCCACCAGCAGCCAATAAACAGCTGTTAAGTAGGAGCCCGACCGGCCCCGCAACCCGCCGGCAAGCGGTGGGATCGCAGAACAACGGCCCAAAGGGTTGCAATGGCTAGGGCATCACTAAAGGACAGAGGGGGGAGGGAAAAGGGTCCTGTATGAGGTGTGGAAGGAGCCGACAGGGTTGCCGGTCCTACCACACCCCTAAGAAACTCTGTTTCAGTACCGGCGCCATCCTAGGCGGCAGGAGAATCTCTATTCTCCAGCCTAGGGTCTGCCAATACAGTTAAGGGGATGGCGGCAGACTTGCCGCCTCCTCTCAACAAGGGAGAAACAGAGTTCCAGTGCCAGCGCCATCCTAGGCGCCAGCAGAATGTCTATTCTTCAGCCTAGGGTCTGCGAGCACAGGACTAGTCTTCTTGACTGCAGGGAGAAGGTGGCGGCATCATATAACTACTTCAAGTGCGACCTAGGGAGTTCTAGCCTCCTATGCCGGCTGCCTAGTCCTGCTGGGGAATGACTATTCACCCTGCCGGCCGGCTGCCGGAAAAAGACCATATACTCTAAGGTTCTGACCGAAACCCAAAGCCTGCTATCTGCCAGCCAAGGGAAGAGACAGAAAACACTAGCCCAGTCAAGCCTGAGTGTCTACTCAAAGACAAGACTAACTAGGGTTGTAGCCTAAGCTACACTCAAGAGAGAAGGAGGGATTACCCTTAAATCTCCACTGGAGACGAGTATCGGTTTATATAATAATTCTAGAAGATATCTACAGTATCTCTGCCTGAATTGATAAAACGATTCATGAGGGTAAACGAGGGAAATGTCTGAAAGTATACTACATCGCCTAGGATAGGTTACCTAGGCAAGACAAGATCTTGGTTACCTAAATCACCGAAACTCAAGGTATACGATTGACATAGAAAAGGAAATTATGCATACCATAAATATCTTTACAAGTATAATTATGCCTAAATAGCTTTCATAATTAATTATTGCTATTTCAACCGGGAATGTAGTTCTACTAACTAAATAACACATGCCTAACGATTGACAGCGCCCATGGCGCCTCTGGTAACAGGCCCAGCTCCTAAGCACAATAAATTACTCTAATTTCACTGTGAAACAGGAGCTAAAATATATACATTGTAAAGAATCAATACTCAACTTTCCAGAGGCTAAAGAAGCTGGAGATTACATAATAATCCTCGCAGAATCGATCGAAAAAGTTGAATCAACAGGGAACACCACCGTGTAAATTCGCTACAAAATTAGGAATGACCTCCATCTTGAATATGGTGCCATCTTGATACTCAATAGTAGTATGGGAGATAGGGTAACCTTGATAACAGCTCCCCTTCCAAAGTTGCCACTCTTCCCCCTCAAAGCGAAAACGCTATTCGGGGTGAAGATCGCTATGTGTCGTATCAAGATATACGTCCCCTGATTTATGCGATATACTTAAGAGAATGTTAAGGATTTTCGTGCCAGGAGTTAAGAATTCTGGAGTCCTAAAGGTAAATTCTCTGGGAATATCACTGTAGTTCATATATCCCTTGGAAGCTACTATTAGGAACCTTCCATCAGGACGACATGGCTTGAGCCCAAATATATATATATATATATATATATATATATATATATATATATATATATATATGTATGTATATATATATATATATATATATATATATATATATATATATATATATATATATATATATATATATATATGTACAGTAAACACAATGAGTGTGTGAGAGAAACATTTACCTGTTCAGAGTCTTCATTGAACTGGGAATTATAATCTCCTACTCGGATAACTGTGTTCAGTCTTCCTGCAGTTGTTAAACAATGTGCAGCTGTGATGACAAAGTCTTCAGAAATAATGGCTCCTCCACAAAGTAAGCTTTCACGATTCTGGATCACAATGAAAAAAAAAATAGTTATCAGTACATTACTAGTGATACAATAGATGTTTGATAAACCTACAGAGAAAGCTCATCAGCACTGTACTGTTCTCTATGTGCCATATAACCCCATTCTGCCCATACTCTTGAGCTAACTAAATGTCATTAACCATTTCCGATGAGTCTTTAACAACATTCATCCAGAACTTATGGGCCTTCATCTCACCCTATCTTCTTGCACTTTGTACTACAATTTCTTTTTGCTGACCTACTGGCATCCATTCTTTCCACATGACAGAACCATCTCAAACTACAGCCATCCTCTTACTTATGTTAACATTTTACCACATTTCTGAACTGGTTCACATCCTATCAAGTATTCTTACCCTATCTGACTATACAACAGATTTCATCTCAGCAATTCCAGTCTTTTTTTTCATCATCATTCAACATCAAAATTTTACTTTTTTAGACAGTTTAATCAATAATTCATAAATTTTGTTCCACACAAATCTCAAGCCTCTTAATTCTTTTATTAGTTTGTTACCTTGCTCGCTTCTACTACTCTTTAACTAACTTCTCATCTCTTTTTGCTTTTATCCGTTACATTTTCTCCAAGACACCTAATATGAATAACCCATTTACATTCTTCACCCCTCCATACTAACATTACTCCATCTTCCTGGTTTCTATTTCCTTTCATTACCTTACTCTTGCTCACGTGCACTCGAACTTTTTCCTCTTGCAGATGCTTTCAAACTCTCTTACTAGCTTCTGCAGTTTATCTTCACTGTCCGTAATCAGTACAGTACTATCTGCAAGCATGAACAACACCACATCCCATTAACAACTCTTCTTTCTCAGACCATTCGCATCACTCAATCCATAAAGATATTGAAGAGCCATGGAGACATGACACACATTTCCCTCAGACACTTTTCAAACCAAACAAATAATTTCTCGGCCTATGTTCTATAATGCACAGTTTCATCATGAAATCTTCATCTGCTCTTAACAACCGATAAGTATCCCATGCATTCACAATACTGTTTACATTGATTCTCTATTGATTCTATCATAGGATTTTTCTAGGTGCACATATACTGTATTACTAAGGAACAGTTAATTTTCAGTAGAAGCCATGCAAAACCTCCTCTCCTTGTTTTCAGGTTAAAGTAAGGTACTGCAGATAGACTTAAAATTATTAAGGAACCACTGATTAATAAAAGCAAAAGATTTCATTCACCCTTATTTTCTGATAAAGGTTTGAAACAACAGATGGCCAGTAATTATAAAGTAATAAAGCACATAGGAACTTCTAAAAGTTAAACATGAATTTAGCTTAAACTGGTAAATCATTTTGACAATAAATATTTATAACTCAGCAAGTTTAAACAGATAAATTCCAAATCACTGAGAATTCCCATGCAATTACCGGGTTGGTTCTGCGGAGCGAAACAAGCCAGGGACTGTCGAAGCGCGAAGGAGGGAATCCACCACGAACCCGAGCGAGTCTGGTTAGGAACTGGTTAGAGGAATCCTCGGGGACACCGCAGTCAGGGTTGCCGAGGGCTGCTCGTAGGTCAGAATCAACTTTACCACGGCTAAATGAATATATTTAAACAGACGTGTTATTGAAACGAGGCTGACTTCTAGTTGGTTGTCTGAAGGACATTTACCATTCAGAACAAACACTAAAATGAACACTATTAAGGAGGAGCTCCTGTGAAAATGTACAATAGTCAATTCAGTATCGAATTCATGCTCTAACTGTTGAACTCCCTGCTCCATACTCTCCGTAATACTGTAGTAGCTTCTTTGTATACCCATATATGAAGAAAATCAGCAGCACATCAAATCATCCTACACACATTGCCCCATTTACCTCTATCTTGGACTCACCCTCGTTTCCTTGGGATAAAAGATCTCTCATTCCAACAACTCAATCAATCTAACAATCCATGATATATAGGTTTTCTTCTCGATATTTCTCCCAATACTTCTAAATTATGAAATCTTTAGACCAACTACCATCCTCTATTCTCTCCACATGACAAGATCTTCTCATTTCGTTTTTTGATCAAATACGCTATGCAAACAATTCATCCCCAACAGTTTCAACTTAATTCTTTCAGTCAGATTTACCATTCATCCTTTACATTTTGCATAGATGATTTATATAGTGTGTATATATATATATATATATATATATATATATATATATATATATATATATATATATCTATATATATATATATATATATATATATATATATATATATATGTATATATATATATTATATATATACTGTAGCTCTATATCTACATGTCATGTCTTTTCTTTGACTTTCCCAATCATTCTATGTATAAAGTTATAAAATATGTTATTTTCATAAGTAAAATAAATTTTTGAATATACTTACCCGGTGATCATATAGCTGTCAGCTCTGCTGCCCGACAGAAAAACCTAAGGACAAAATACGCCAGCGATCGCTATACAGGTGGGGGTGTACATCAACAGCGCCATCTGTCGAGCAGGTACTCAAGTACTCCATGTCAACACAGAACCAATTTTTTCTCCTCTGCCCACTGGGTCTCTATTGGGGAGGAAGGGAGGGTCCTTTAATTTATGATCACCGGGTAAGTATATTCAAAAATTTATTTTACTAATGAAAATAACATTTTTCAATATTAAACTTAGCCGGTGATCATATAGCTGATTCACACCCAGGGGGGTGGGTAGAGACCAGCATTACATGTTGACATTATTATGAGCTAAGTATTTTGTATTTCATTTTAGCAGTTATTCAAAATAACAAACATAAAATCAATAAGTACCTGGTAAGGAAGTCGACTTGAACAATTACTCTGCCTTTTTAAGTACGTCTTCCTTACTGAGCCTCGCGATCCTCATAGGATGCTGAGCGACTCCTAGGAGCTGAAGTATGAAGGGTTGCAACCCATACTAAAGGACCTCATCAAAACCTCTAATCTAGGCGCTTCTCAAGAAAAGACTTTGACCACCCGCCAAATCAAGTAGGATGCGAAAGGCTTCTTAGCCTTCCGGACAACCCAAAAACAATAATAAAACATTTCAAGAGAAAGATTAAAAAAGGTTATGGAATTAGGGAATTGTAGTGGTTGAGCCCTCACCCACTACTGCACTCGTTGCTACGAATGGTCCCAGAGTGTAGCAGTTCTCGTAAAGAGACTGGACATTCTTAAGATAAAAAGACGCGAACACTGATTTGCTTTTCCAATAGGTTGCGTCGAATATACTTTACAGAGATCTATTTTGTTTAAAGGCCACGGAAGTTGCGACAGTTCTAACTTCGTGTGTCCTTACCTTCAGCAAAGCTTGGTCTTCCTCATTCAGATGGGAATGAGCTTCTCGTATTAACAGTCTGATAAAATAGGATAAAGCCTTCTTTGACATAGGCAAAGATGGATTCTTAACTGAACACCATAAAGCTTCAGACGGGCCTCGTAAAGGTTTTAAAATAGAACTTAAGAGCTCTTACAGGACATAAGACTCTTTCTAGTTCATTTCCAACCATACGATAAGTTTGGAATATCGAACGATATTGGTCAAGGCCAAGAAGGCAGCTCGTGTTTGGCTAGAAAACCAAGTTGTAGAACATGTAGCCGTTTCGGATGAGAATCCGATGTTCTTGCTGAAGGCATGAATCTCACTGACTCTTTTAGCTGTGGCTAAGCATATCAGGAAAAGAGTCTTAAAGGTGAGATCTTTCAGGGAGGCTGATTGTAGCGGTTCGAACCTGTCTGACATAAGGAATCTTAGTACCACGTCTAAATTCCAACCAGGTGTAACCAAACGACGCTCCTTCGTGGTCTCAAAAGACTTAAGGAGGTCCTGTAGATCTTTATTGTTGGAAAGATCTAAGCCTCTGTGACGGAAGACTGATGTCAACATGCTTCTGTAACCCTTGAAAGTGGGAGCTGAAAGAGATCGTTCTTTCCTCAGATATAAGAGAAAGTCAGCTATTTGAGTTACAGAGGTACTGGTCGAGGATACGGATACTGACTTGCACCAGTTTCGGAAGATTTCCCACTTCGATTGGTAGACTCTAAGGGTGGATGTTCTCCTTGCTCTAGCAATTGCTCTGGTTGCCTCCTTCGAAAAGCCTCTAGCTCTCGAGAGTCTTTCGATAGTCTGAAGGCAGTCAGACGAAGAGCGTGGAGGCCTTGGTGTACCTTCTTTACGCGTGGCTGACGTAGAAGGTCCACCCTTAGGGGAAGTGTTCTGGGAACGTCTACTAGCCATCGAAGTACCTCGGTGAGCCATTTTCTCGCGGGCCAGAGGGAAGCAACTAGCGTCAACCTTGTCCCTTCGTGAGAGGCAAACTTCTGCAGTACCTTGTTGACAATCTTGAACGGAGGGAATGCATATAGATCTAGATGTGACCAATCTAGTAGAAAGGCATCTATATGAACTGCTGCTGGGTCTGGGATTGGTGAGCAAAATATTGGGAGCCTCTTGGTCATCGAGGTTGCGAAGAGATCTATGGTTGGCTGGCCCCAGGTGGCCCAAAGTCTCTTGCATACATCCTTGTGGAGGGTTCATTCTGTTGGAATTATTTGTTCCTTCCGACTGAGACAATCTGCCATGACATTCAAGTTGCCTTGGATGAACCTCGTTACTAGTGAAATATCTAGACCTTTTGACCAGGTGAGGAGGTCCCTTGCGATCTCGTACCATGTCAGAGAGTAGGTCCCTCCTTGCTTGGAGATGTACGCCAAAGCCGTGGTGTTGTCCGAGTTCACCTCCACCTCTTTGCCTTGAAGGAGAGACCTGAAGCTTTTCCAGGTCAGACGTACTGCCAGTAGCTTCTTGCAGTAGAAATGCATTGTCCTTTGACTCGAGTTCCATAATCCCGAGCATTCCCTACCGTCTAATGTCGCACCCCAGCCTACGTCCGATGCGTCCGAGAAGAGAATGTGGTTGGGAGTCTGAACAGTCAGGGGAAGACCCTCTCTAAGGTTGATACAGTCCTTTCACCAAGTCAGACCAGACTTTATCTTTCCGGAAACCGGGATCGAGACCGCTTCTAGCGTCTTGTCCTTTTTTCAGTGAAAAGCTAGATGGTATAGAAGAGGACGGAGGTGTAGTCTTCCTAGTGACACAAATTGATCCACGGATGACAGTGTCCCTACCAGACTCATCCACAGCCTGACTGGGCAGCGTTCCTTCTTCAGCATCTTCTGGATGGATAGCAGGGCTGGGGGTTGATCGTCTTGTTCAGCAACGTCCTCATCAGAGGGTTCCTCATCCGAAACTGATGAGGAAACGGCAACGGAGTGGGCAACGTCTGACTCGCTGAATCCGGTCGCACTGGTGGATGCGTGACGGAGCCGGACGCAATATCATGGTACTGCTGCACAGTCTGTGAACTGTCAACAACCATGGGGACGCGAGGAAGTACAGCGTCAACCCGAAACTGTCTAGACTGTCTGGGTTGTGCAGTCAACACCCTACCGGGTTGCTGAGGTTGACGCACTGCGTCACAACAAGTCACCTCTGCTGGTTGTTGAACGTCTTCCTAGTGACACACTGAACGTCAACAACCACCTCCGAGCGTCGCTTAACGTCAACGTGCGACTGGCAACCCACACTGGGTCGCCTCGGTGGAGGAACCACCTCAACTGGCAGACGCGAGTAGGATACCTCAGCGTCAACAGGGCGCACAACCAACCGGTAGGAAGGTTGTTGGCCAGAAGGTTCTTCTCCGTATTAAGTCCTCTATCAAGGACACAAGCTTGGACTGCATGTCTTGCAGCAAAGCCCATTTAGGGTCTACGGGAGCAGGTGTGGTAACAGACGGGGTTAGCGACTGAAGCGGAACCATTTACCATCCATGGAAGCCTTGTTATGTGTGACATAATAGTACAGCAAAACTTCAAAGGCTCGACAAAAGTTGAGAAGTTGACCTGTAAACAACTGGAGCGTCTCCTGGCTAGGCGCCTGGGCGAGTCTACCAGAATTGAGAAGTCTACCTGGGCAGAGGCATGAACTCCCAAGCCGAGAACTTCTCTCGTGTCCTATCAGACTCTCGCTCTATAAGCCAGTTAAAAAGAAGGGAAATCAAAAGGCTGTATCCCTAAAACTCCTCCTGGTGCAAAAACCAGTCGCCTAGCCAACGTAACGCTCTCTAGGAGAGCGAGAGAGCACTAGCTTAACAACAACGGCTTCGAAGTAGCTAGGCCTAGTGTAAGTTCTGACGTGAGGCGAACGAGGAGCAGCAGTTACAAGATCCGGACGAAGATCCTTAAAAAATCATCATGATTTAATTAAAGTCCATAGGAGGCTAAGCAGCTTAAGGCTCCTCTCCAAATGACAAGAGTCCTCAAAGGAATATCAGTAGGAGGGAGAACAGCACTTTCTCATCTACAGGAACCTTGTCCGAGAAAAGCTAGGTTATCTCAGTGAGGGTCTCACTGATGCATTAGCAGCAGACCAGAAGGCAATGTTATGTAACTGCTTGATAGTCTGTGAACTGTCAAAAACTGAACTGTCAACCCCAACAGGTGCGTGAGGACATACAGCACTGGTGCATTAGCAGCAGACCAGAAGGCAACGTTATGTAACTGCTTGACAGTCTGTGAACTGTCAAAAAACTGAACTGTCAACCACAACAGGTGCGTGAGGACATACAGCACTGGTGCATTAGTAGCAGACCAGAAGGCAACGTCATGTAACTGCTTGACAGTGTGTGAGCTGGCAACAACCAAAGCTGTGTGGGGAAGCCTCAACTCCTGACTGACTAGTCTGCTGCGGGCGAGTGGCGGTAACCACAGTGGGTTGCGGAGGCTGACGCACCGTGTCAAAACACGGCAGCTTAACTCCACCCTCCTGTTGTTGTGGTAGCACACGCACGTCAACGGAGGGTTCCGTGCGTCTGTGAACGTCAGCATGCGTCTGGCAGGGTCGACTGCGCATGGGTGGAGGAGCTCTCACAGCTGGAGTGTGGGAGCAGGCAGCCACAGCGTCTGCTGGGCGCACAACCGTGGTAGGTTGTAGGCTAACGGGTGCAGCGTCAACCTTCTCCGCACGATACTCCTGCAAAAAAGATGCTAACTGTGTCTGCATAGACTGTAGCAAAGACCACTTAGGGTCTACAGCAGCAGGTGCGGCAACAGACGGTGTTACTGCCTGTTGCGGTACCGCTTTACCTCTCTTAGGAGGTGTGCAGTCATCGGAAGACTGCAGCGAGTCCGAACTGACCCAGTGGCTACACCTGGGCCGTTGGACTTGCGCGGAAGGGACCGACTTGCACTTAATAAGCTGCGAGACCTTGGTCCATGGTTTCTTACGAGAAACCTCTTCCGCAGACGAGAAGTAAATGGGCTCTCTCGTCTTTGTGTGGGTGGGGCGATCTTGGGTAGATACGCCCGAAACCACGGAGGGAAAAACGTCTGTTCGTTGATCAAGGCCTGACGAACCCATAAGTCGTTCGACATTACTTCTCCCCTGGGCTTGGGAGCTTGCAAGAGGTCCCGGACTAGGTGAACGACAGGCACGAACAGACGAACCCTCGGACGCAACACTGTAACACTTTGCGCATATCACTTTATCACTTCGATTTTCTGTTTTGCACTTATTTCACTGAAATCGAAACTTTTACTGATTTCTACCTGAAACACGCAATCCTACCCTTCATTAAAAGGTAGTAATTGCGAAAACAGTCGTATAATGCAACAGAAAACATATATAAAGATAAAGAATTCAGTGGCTGAGAAAGAGACTAAACACTAGTTCAAATAAACTACGTTTACAATCTCTCACCGCACATAGCCTGGGGACAAGAATAAAACCCTAGAAACGTTTTACCTTCTTCCCCGTACAGCGACTAGGGAGGAGAGTAACACGAGAACAACGTTACCCGCTTGAACGGAACGTTTTTTCTCCTCTCTCTCCCTCCGTCTCTATCTCTCTCTCTCTTTCTCTCTTGATTTCGCACCTGAGAGAAGAGCCCAATTATATATCGTCAAAACATGTTATTTGGCTAAAGGAAAAAAACTGAAAGGTTTTCCAAATAAAAAGTTCCTTTAATTTAGAATTTAAACCATTTAAGCTAAGAAAGAATGAACGAAACGTCAGAATCGATTACTCTTACTGCAAAGTGAAACCGTGATACACTCTCTCTCTATCGTAACGATAGAGCGCATGTTGAACGTCCTGAACGTCAACAACTGCGTAGTCTAAAAAACTAAACGTTAGTTCATCTTTGAAAACAGTACGAGACTGTCAAAGAAATTCTTTCATAAAACATTCTTTAAAGGCTAAATACGATATAACGGGCCCAACGTTGATTAACTTCGGTTCCAAGTTAGGACCGCCTACTATCAGGAAAGGTCGCATATAAACAAAACATAAAAAATTTATTTTTA
This sequence comes from Palaemon carinicauda, assembly GCF_036898095.1. Lineage (NCBI taxonomy): Eukaryota > Metazoa > Arthropoda > Malacostraca > Decapoda > Palaemonidae > Palaemon > Palaemon carinicauda. Next base: position 61,443,984 of record NC_090761.1, on the reverse strand, counting down.
TATGTTTATAATAAATGGAAAGTTAATCGAAGAGGCCTAATAAAGGCGGAGAGATATAAAATATATAGATCTATAACGTGTTAATCAAAATTACTAAAAACCTAAACACACTTCCGTCTAAGGGAAGGGTTGGCCATTTAAAAGTGAAAGAGAGTCCATACTCTCTTTGTCACCAAAATAAATCTATCCAAAACGAGTTCAAGTTTTGAAATGAAGACAAAACCCCTGCATAGCGAAAGCTCAAAACTGGAATAGTGTACTTCACCAAATAGTTGTGAAAACAAATCCAGTTAGTAACAGCGTATTTAGTAGGTCTTGCCAGTGGCACGACAGAGAGAAAATTGGTTCTGTGTTGACATGGAGTACTTGAGTACCTGCTCGACAGATGGCGCTGTTGATGTACACCCCCACCTGTATAGCGATCGCTGGCGTATTTTGTCCTTAGGTTTTTCTGTCGGGCAGCAGAGCTGACAGCTATATGATCACCGGCTAAGTTTAATATTGAAAAAGTTCTTTTCACAGGCCCATATCAAGCATGTTCAATTTAAAAATTCTAATACATGATGTTTTCATCACATAAACCATTATCTCTATCAGTTCAATTAAACCTCTAAGTTCCCATATGTCACCCATAGCTTTTCTCAAATTAAATTCAAATAAAATGTACAGATGTTTATAAAATTCACTGGGTGATCATAACCTTTTCTTTATAAATCCTTCTGTTATAACATACCATATTATTCTTACTTTTTTTTAACAGAGATCCTACCATACATTTTCACAGAAATAATAAGACTACAAAGATAGTACACCTATGGTCCTTTCCGGCACTTTTTTCACATTTACTTGAAGCGAATTTATTCCTTTCCCATGTTTTCTTAAACACTTTCCCCTAATTTCCACATACCTTACACACCTGGTCAGTTACTCGATCACAGTATATCACATCTCACTTGTAGTTCCATTAAGTTCTGATGTCTTTTCATACTGTAAACTTTCAATTGTCATTCTCACATCCATATACAGTACATTTATACCCCTATTTTGCATAAAAATTACGCTCCCAAACTTCAATTGACTAGTCGTCATTCTCGCGTATATAAACATTTATACCCATATCTTACATAAAAATTACACTCACAAACTTCAAAAGACAAGTTGTCATTCTCACATATATAAACATTTATACCCATATCTTACATAAAAATTACACTCACAAACTTCAAATGACTAGTTAAAAATTCAATACCAACTTTTTGTTAGTTTATTAAAATGTTATTTTTATTACTAAAATAAATTTTTGAATATACTTACCCGGTGATTATATAAGCTGCAGCTCTGCTGCCCGACAGAAAAACTCTATGTTCAAAATACGCCAGCGATCGCTATGCAGGTAGGGGGTGTACATCAACAGCGCCATCTGTCGAGCAGTTACTCAGTACTCAATGTAAACACAGAACTCAATTTTCTCCTCGGTCCACTGGGTCTCTATTGGGGAGGAAGGGAGGGTCCTTTAATATATAATCACCGGGTAAGTATATTCAAAAATTTATTTTAGTAATAAAAATAACATTTTTCAATATTAAACTTAGCCGGCGATTATATAAGCTGATTCACACCCAGGGGGGTGGGTAGAGACCAGCATTAATTGTTTACATTATTATGAGCTAAGTATTTTGTATTTCATTTTAGCAGTTATTCAAAATAACAAACATAAAATAAATAAGTACCTGGTAAGGAAGTCGACTTGAACAATTACTCTGCCTTTTTAAGTACGTCTTCCTTACGGAGCCTCGCGATCCTCTTAGGATGCTGAGCGACCCCTAGGATCTGAAGTATCAAGGGTTGCAACCCATACAACAGGACCTCATCAAAACCTCTAATCTAGGCGCTTCTCAAGAAATGACTTTGACCACCCGCCAAATCAAGTAGGATGCGAAAGGCTTCTTAGCCTTCCGGACAACCCAAAAACAATAATAAAACATTTCAAGAGAAAGATTAAAAAGGTTATGGAATTAGGGAATTGTAGTGGTTGAGCCCTCACCCACTACTGCACTCGTTGCTACGAATGGTCCCAGAGTGTAGCAGTTCTCGTAAAGAGACTGGACATTCTTAAGATAAAAAGACGCGAACACTGACTTGCTTTTCCAATAGGTTGCGTCGATTATACTTTGCAGAGATCTATTTTGTTTAAAGGCCACGGAAGTTGCGACAGCTCTAACTTCGTGTGTCCTTACCTTCAGCAAAGCTTGGTCTTCCTCATTCAGATGGGAATGAGCTTCTCGTATTAACAGTCTGATAAAATAGGATAAAGCATTCTTTGACATAGGCAAAGATGGTTTCTTAACTGAACACCATAAAGCTTCAGACGGGCCTCGTAAAGGTTTAGTTCGTTTTTAAATAGAACTTAAGAGCTCTTACAGGACATAAGACTCTTTCTAGTTCATTTCCAACCATACGAAAAGTTTGGAATATCGAACGATATTGGCCAAGGCCGAGAAGGCAGCTCGTTTTGGCTAGAAAACCAAGTTGTAGAACATGTAGCCGTTTCGGATGAGAATCCGATGTTCTTGCTGAAGGCATGAATCTCACTGACTCCTTTAGCTGTGGCTAAGCATACCAGGAAAAGAGTCTTTAAGGTGAGATCTTTCAGGGAGGCTGATTGTAGCGGTTCGAACCTGTCTGATATAAGGAATCTTAGTACCACGTCTAAATTCCAACCAGGTGTAACCAAACGACGCTCCTTCGTGGTCTCAAAAGACTTAAGGAGGTCCTGTAGATCTTTATTGTTGGAAAGATCTAAGCCTCTGTGACGGAAGACTGATGCCAACATGCTTCTGTAACCCTTGATAGTGGGAGCTGAAAGAGATCGTTCTTTCCTCAGAAATAAGAGGAAGTCAGCTATTTGAGTTACAGAGGTACTGGTCGAGGATACGGATACTGACTTGCACCAGTTTCGGAAGATTTCCCACTTCGATTGGTAGACTCTAAGGGTGGATGTTCTCCTTGCTCTAGCAATCGCTCTGGCTGCCTCCTTCGAAAAGCCTCTAGCTCTCGAGAGTCTTTCGATAGTCTGAAGGCAGTCAGACGAAGAGCGTGGAGGCCTTGGTGTATCTTCTTTACGCGTGGCTGACGTAGAAGGTCCACCCTTAGGGAAAGTGTTCTGGGAACGTCTACTAGCCATCGAAGTACCTCGGCGAACCATTCTCTCGCGGGCCAGAGGGAAGCAACTAGCGTCAACCTTGTCCCTTCGTGAGAGGCGAACTTCTGCAGTACCTTGTTGACAATCTTGAACGGAGGGAATGCATATAGATCTAGATGTGACCAATCTAGTAGAAAGGCATCTATATGAACTGCTGCTGGGTCCGGGATTGGTGAGCAAAATATTGGGAGCCTCTTGGTCATCGAGGTTGCGAAGAGATCTATGGTTGGCTGGCCCCAGGTGGCCCAAAGTCTCTTGCATACATCCTTGTGGAGGGTCCATTCTGTTGGAATTATTTGTCCCTTCCGACTGAGACAATCTGCCATGACATTCAAGTTGCCTTGGATGAACCTCGTTACTAGTGATATGTCTAGACCTTCTGACCAGGAGAGGAGGTCCCTTGCGATCTCGTACAACGTCAGAGAGTAGGTCCCTCCTTGCTTGGAGATGTACGCCAAAGCCGTGGTGTTGTCCGAGTTCACCTCCACCACTTTGCCTTGAAGGAGAGACCTGAAGCTTTTCCAGGTCAGACGTACTGCCAGTAGCTCCTTGTAGTTGAAATGCATTGTCCTTTGACTCGAGTTCCATAATCCCGAGCATTCCCGACCGTCTAATGTCGCACCCCAGCCTACGTCCGATGCGTCCGAGAAGAGAACGTGGATGGGAGTCTGAACAGTCAGGGGAAGACCCTCTCTAAGGTTGATATAGTCCTTTCACCAAGTCAGACAAGACTTTATCTTTCCGGAAACCGGGATCGAGACCGCTTCTAGCGTCTTGTCCTTTTTCCAGTGAAAAGCTAGATGGTATAGAAGAGGACGGAGGTGTAGTCTTCCTAGTGACACAAATAGATCCACGGATGACAGTGTCCCTACCAGACTCATCCACAGCCTGACTGAGCAGCGTTCTTTCTTCAGCATCTTCTGGATGGATAGCAGGGCTGGGGGCTGATCGTCTTGTTCAGCAACGTCCTCATCAGAGGGTTCCTCATCCGAAACTGATGAGGAAACGGCAACGGAGTGGGCAACGTCTGACTCGCTGAATCCGGTCGCACTGGTGGATGCGTGACGGAGCCGGACGCAATATCATGGAACTGCTGCACAGTCTGTGAACTGTCAACAACCATGGGTGTGCGAGGAAGTACAGCGTCAACCCGAAACTGTCTAGACCGTCTGGGTTGTGCAGTCAAAACCCTACCGGGTTGCTGAGGTTGACACACTGCGTCACAACAAGTCACCTCTGCTGGTTGTTGAACGTCCTGAACGTCAACAACCACCTCCGAGCGTCGCTTAACGTCAACGTGCGACTGGCAACCCACACTGGGTCGCATCGGTGGAGGAACCACCTCAACTGGCAGACGCAAGTAGGTTACCTCAGCGTCAACAGGGCGCACAACCGACCGGTTGGAAGGTTGTTGGCCAGAAGGAGGAACCACCTCAACTGGCAGACGCGAGTAGGTTACCTCAGCGTCAACAGGGCGCACAACCGACCGGTTGGAAGGTTGTTGGCCAGAAGGAGGAACCACCTCAACTGGCAGACGCGAGTAGGTTACCTCAGCGTCAACAGGGCGCACAACCGACCGGTTGGAAGGTTGTTGGCCAGAAGGTTCTTCTCCGTATTTAAGTCCTCTATCAAGGACGCAAGCTTGGACTGCATGGCTTGCAGCAAAGCCCATTTAGGGTCTACGGGAGCAGGTGTGGCAACAGACGGGGTTAGCGACTGAGGCGGAACCGTTTACCATCCCTGAAAGCCTTGTTATGTGTGACATAATAGTACAGCAAAACTTCAAAGGCTTGACAAAAGCTGAGAAGTTGACCTGTAAACAACTTGGAGCGTCTCCTGGCTAGGCGCCAGGGCGAGTCTACCAGAATTGAGAAGTCTATCTGGGCAGAGGCATGAACTCCCAAGCCGAGAACTTCTCTCGTGTCATATCAGACTCTCGCTCTATAAGCCAGTTTAAAAGAAGGGAAATCAAAGGCTGTATCCCTAAAAACTCCTCCTGGTGCAAAAACCAGTCGCCTAGCCAACGTAACGCTCTCTAGGAGAGCGAGAGAGCACTAGCTTAAAAACAACGGCTTCGAAGTAGCAAGGCCTAGTGTAAGTTCTGACGTTTAGGCGAACGAGGAGCAGCAGTTACAAGATCCGGACGAAGATCCTTAAAAAAATCATCATGATTTAATTAAAGTCCATAGTAGGCTAAGCAGCTTAAGGCTCCTCTCCATCTGACAGAGTCCTCAAGGGAATATCAGTAGGAGGGAGAACAGCAACTTCCTCATCTACAGGAACCTTGTCCGATAAAAGCAAGGTTACCTCAGTGAGTCTCTCACTGGAGCATTAGTAGCAGACCAGAAGGCAACGTCATGTAACTGCTTGACAGTCTGTGAACTGTCAACAACTGAACTGTCAACCACAACAGGTGCGTGAGGACGTACAGTGTCCACTCGAGACTGCTTTGACTGTCTAGACTGAGCAGTCAAAACAACTCTAGAATGCGGAGGTTGACGCACCGCGTCAAAACAAAACAACTTAGACTGTTGTACTTCGCGAACGTCAACGGAAGGTTCCGTGCGTCGCTGAACGTCAACATGCGGCTGGCAGGGTACACTGGAACGCATGGGTGGCGGGACTCTCTCAGCTGGAGTGCGGCAGAAGGTCGCCTCAGCGTCCACAGGATGCACAACCGTGGTTGGTTGTAGGCTAGAGGTTGGTGTCAACCTTCTCCGCACGAAAGTCCTGCATCAATGACGTTAACTGAGACTGCATGGTCTGCAGCAAAGACCACTTAGGGTCTACAAGAGCAGGTGCGGCAACAGACGGTGTGACTGCTTGATGCGGTACCGCTTTGCCTCTCTTAGGAGGTGAGCAGTCGTCGGAAGACTGCAGCGAGTCCGAACTGACCCAGTGGCTACAACTGGGCCGTTGGACTTGCGTGGAAGGGACCGACTTGCGCTTAATAAGCCGCGAGACCTTGGTCCATGGTTTCTTACGAGAAACCTCTTCCGCAGACGAGAAATAAATGGGCTCTCTCGTCTTTGTGTGGGTGGGGCGATCTTGGGTAGATACGCCCGACACCACGGAGGGAAAAACGTCTGTTCGTTGATCAAGGCCTCTCGAACCCATAAGTCGTTCGACATTACTTCTCCCCTGGGCTTGGGAGCTTGCAAGAGGTCCCGGACTAGGTGAACGAGAGGCACGAACAGACGAACCCTCGGACGCAACACTGTAACACTTTGCGCATATCACTTTATCGATTTTCTGTTTTGCACTTATTCACTGAAATCGAAACTTTTACTGATTTCTACCTGAAACACGCAATTCTACCCTTCATTAAAAGGTAGTAATTGCCTGAACACGCAATTCTACCCTTCAATAAAAGGTAGTAATTGCGAAATCAGTCGTATAATGCAGCTCATTAATACTAGCAAAAAACAGAAAACATATATAAAGATAAAAAATTCAGTGGCTGGGAAAGAGACTAAACACTAGTTCAAATAAACTACGTTTACAATCTCTCACCGCACATAGCCTGGGGACAAGAATAAAACCCTAGAAACGTTTTACCTTCCTCCCCGTACAGAGACTAGGGACGAGAGTAACACGAGAACAACGTTACCCGCTTGAACGGAACGTTTTCTCTCCTCTCTCTCCCTCCGTCTCTATCTCTCTCTCTCTTTCTCTCTTGATTTCGCACCTAAGAGAAGAGCCCAATTATATATCGTCAAAAAAAAACATGTTATTTGACTAAAGGAAAAAACTGAAAGGTTTTCCAAATAAAAAGTTCCTTTAATTTAGAATTTAAAACATTTAAGCTAAGAAAGAATGAACAAAACGTCAGAATCGATTTACTCTTACTGCAAAGTGAAACCGTGATACACTCTCTCTCTATCGTAACGATAGAGCGCATGTTGAACGTCCTGAACGTCAACAACTGCGTAGTCTAAAAAACTAAACGTTAGTTCATCTTTGAAAACAGTACGAAGACTATCAAAGAAATTCTTTCATAAAACATTAAATTTAAAAATTTTTAAATTCTTTAAAGGCTAAAAACGATATAACGGGCTCAACGTTGATTAACTTCGGTTCCAAGTAGGACCGCCTACTATCAGGAAAGGTCGCATATAAACAAAACATAAAAATTTATTTTTATATGTTTATAATAAATGGAAAGTTAATCGAAGAGGCCTAATAAAGGCGGAGAGATATAAAATATATAGATCTATAACGTGTTAAGCAAAATTACTAAAAACCTAAACACACTTCCGTCTAAGGGAAGGGTCGGCCATTTAAAAGTGAAAGAGAGTCCATACTCTCTTTGTCACCATAATTTAATCTATCCAAAACGAGTTCAAGTTTTGAGATGAAGATAAAACACCTGCATAGCGAAAGCTCAAAACTAGAAATGTGTACTTCACCAAAATATGTGAAAACCAATCCAGTAAGCAACAGCGAATTTAGTAGGTCTTGCCGGTGGCACGACAGAGAGAAAATTGAGTTCTGTGTTTACATTGAGTACTGAGTACCTGCTCGACAGATGGCGCTGTTGATGTACACCCCCTACCTGCATAGCGATCGCTGGCGTATTTTGAACGTAGAGTTTTTCTGTCGGGCAGCAGAGCTGCAGCTTATATAATCACCGGCTAAGTTTAATATTGAAAAATTTGGAAATACATTCTACAAACAAAAACACAATACAAAAACAATCATACCCCAAAGAGAGACAAAACCAACCAATTTACTCATATATAAGTAAAAAAAAAAATAGACCTAAACACAAATTTACATATGGATAGCAAAACAAACAATGAAACTCATACAAGCAACCTTCCCCCCCAAAAAAAAAAAACACACCCAGAACAAACACACCAGACCCATAGAAAAGTAAACAAATAGACCTAAAAATACACATCTGTAGATTCATGAACAAAGAAAATGGCTTATTGACAAACAAAAATACTGATTTGAAAACATAACCAATTTGACGGAGAAAATAAGACACCAAACCCAGGAATTCATAAATAAGAAAAAGACAAAATACATTCATATAAAAAAAGAACAGGGATCATGACTAAGGCTATTCATACGTGGTTATCAAGGTTTAAATTATTTATAAATCACTAAGTTGAAAGAAACATCATTTCCCCTCCAGACTTACTTATGAGAACAAGTGACACCAGCTGTTTGAGTGGAATGGCATGTGCCATTAAGGACCCTTATCCTACAGTCCTGGACATTCCTTTCATTCCCCAAGCAATCGAGTCTGAGATCCCAAATCTCCTTGGTGCTGCTAAGGCCTGACTGTCTATGGGCAGCAGCATCACCATCATATCCAAGCATTCGACATAGGACCTGGAAATCACATGAAAATTGATTGAGATGGCAGTTATTGCCTTCGTCAAAATCGAAGATTTTGCGAAGAGTATGTATTCACCCTTGTCGTCATTTTTTTCTAGTTTGTCTGTGAGAAACTCTGCACAAAAACTAATTTACCAATTTTGACCAAAATTAGATAAAGTAGATCAAAGTATGCAGCAGTACTAGAAAACAATTGCAATGTCAAGTAAATGACAAATATTTTGCTTAATTAAATGGCAAATATTTTGTTTTAGTAAATGGCAAATATTTTGTTTTAGTAAATGGCAAATATTTTGTTTAAGTAAATGACAAATATTTTGTTAGTTTATTTTTTGTTTGTGACCAACACTATGCAAAATCTCCAGACCCAAGGACAAATCCATTAGATTATGAAGTAAATACATTGAAGTACAAGTATTGTACACAGTGGAGATAAGAGCAAAACAAGACTGTTTGGCATGGTGAAAGCATGCTCTTTACTGAGTAACCCTTTAGTTATTCTTGCTTTAAATGATTTGGATTTTGTGAGTGGTTCTGCAATTCTTTTCATAAATTTATAGATTTTGCCTCCAAAAGTAATGAATATTGAAGCAACATGAGCTTGAATACCCGTTGGATCGTCTTGACAGTTTCTGAAAATCACGTGTAAAATTGCAGCTTTTTTTTACTAATCACAATTAGTTAATTATTTTGATCTTCTTATGAAGAGTGGTGCAAAATTAAAATTGCACAATGTTACATTAGTATTGAAGTTAAATATTTATTACGACTGTGATGTAGTAATGTGTATATTTTCCCACAACGAGATGAAGAAATGCCATCAATACATCACAGACAATACACCAGCTACATTTTCTGTTTCATAATTCAATAAAAAAGGACATTAGTAAAATTCAGAGATGTCAGTGTTCTATTTCCATCTTAACAGTAATATCATGATAACTTATATGAATGAAATGACAAGAGATTGTAAGCATGAATGATTAACATTACCTAAATAGCAATTTTCTATTTGCCTCTTCAGTTACCTTAAAAAATACTCAGAGAAAACTCTTTTATTTCAAATGACAAGAATTGCCTCTCACTCAAATCATACCTGGCCACTTAACGTTACCTTAACAGTGTCGTTTGAAATAAAAAACATACTTAAATTACAAATGACTTGTCGTTTATCCCATAAAACTGATTAAACTTTAAGTAATATTAGTATGAAATTGACCTCAAAGGTTTGATTCATAGAAATACATAAGATCTAATACATGAATGAGTCTCACTACTGTATTAATTGACAATTTGTAATGATTTCAAAAGTTTATTAAAAGGGAAAGTTGCTTCAGTATTCTCTTGCTTAGAAATCTTTGAGAACTCAGAATAAAGGGTCTTAAAGGGTCAGTAGTGGTAATATTATTCAGTTTTATAAAAGCATAAACATAATAAAAGTTACTCACTAAAGTATCTTTATCAATACAAAGGGAACCTTGTAACTTTTACAATTCAGTATTTGACAATGAATAGAAGGATACTTTCTCATAATAAAAATATTTTACCTATGAATGAAAACTACTGAATGCTGTAAGGAAAGCGTACTTAGCAATACCAGCCACAAGAGATAGAGTAGCTTCAAATAATGTGGGTCTTTACCTGGGCGTCAAATACGTCGAATCCTGAATCACATACGGTACCCCAGATGACTCCCATTTTAAGTTCTACTCGTCCTTTGTTCGGGACACCATTTCCTGACAGTCTTACCTCTATTCCCTGCATGGATAAAAAACTTTCATCAGGAAGAATACAAAGACGGGTAGGATGTAAAGCAGAAGTCGAGGAGACAAAGGCTGGCTGGATGAAAAGCAGAAGTTGAGGAGACAAAGGCTGGCTGGATGAAAAGTAGAAGTTGAGGAGACAAAGGCTGGCTGGATGAAAAGCAGATGAAGTCGAGAAGACAAAGGTTGGTAGGATGAAAAGCAGATGAAGTTGAGAAGACAAAGGCTGGAAGGATGAAAAGCAGATGGAGTAGAGAAGACAAAGGCTAGTAACATAAAAAGCAGATGAAGTCAAGAAGGCAAAGGCTGGTAGGATGAAAAGCAGAAGTTGAGAAGACAAAGGTTTGTAGGATGAAAAGCAGATGAAGTTGAGAAGACAAAGGCTGGTGGGAAGAAAAGCAAAGGAAGTCAAGAAGACAAAAGCCTGGTAGGATGAAAAGAAGAATCAATCGACACGACAAAGGCTGATAAAATGAAAAGCAGATAAAACCGAGAAGAAAGGAAGTCATAAGAAGACTTCCTTCTTTATCATAAATTATAAAAAAATAGTTATAAAGCAAAGGCCTTACGAATACAATAGTCGCAAATTCAGTGGCAAGTGTTTTCGGGTTCATATCAGATCTTTGTCCCAAATGATATGAAAAAACACTAAAGAACAAAATACTCCTTTTCCCTGCTCTATTCTCATGGTATTTGCTCTCAAACTCACTTATTTATACAAAAGCTTTAGCTTGTACTTAAAAAAAAGGAAGGAATCAGGAAAACAATACAACCTCACTCTTAGATACACTACATCTACAGTAGGTCTGTCAAAATCTTAGAAATCAACTCACTGAAAAACACCATAATTAAAAAAGGTACAGGAGATCTGACGATTTTTTAACATGCAAAATCAAACAGCTAAGAGGCTTTAAATATTATACTGATAAAACATATCTATCTTTCTACTTTAAAAAACCAATAACTTAAGCTAATAAAAGACCTTCTCTTTACAAAGGTACTACAGTATATCGCTTACAATTCTCTTTAAATAAAAATATGAATAAAACAAGTGGTGACTTTACATGATTTTTTTTCAGTAATTCCTTCTCTCTACTTCACAAATAGCTTACCTCATCATAACAGAAAACTCCAAAATTTTGGCGTCTCTCACGACAGTCACTAGACCCAAAAGTTATTTGAGGACACTGGCCCAACCACTGCTCATTGCCTAGGCACTTTGGAGTGTCAACGATCATGGGTCCAGGAGCTTCACCTAAATATGATCTTGTGAAGGCAACTGACCATCCATCATTGTATCCCAACGTCCGGCAAACAACCTGAAATGGTCAGATAATTATTATGTATCTCCTTGGAGTGGTTTTACTTTTAGTTATTCAGTTGCTTCCAAGACTAATTAAGGACTAGCACCACTCCCCAACATCACATAAATACTGTATAAGAATTGCATTACACTTTTAACAAAAGTTCTAGTTACTGTTCTCAGTATTTTAGTCCCATCAACACATTTAAGACAATTTTTCGCCCCGCTACAAAATGTCTAATTAAAGTTCTTACAATTTATAATATAGACGAATGTATTATACTGTACAGTACTGTTAAAAGGATAGCATAAAAAAAGGCGGTCTCTATGTACCGTCTAGAAAGTCAGAACCGTAAGAAATACGAGAAACATTTACTGGTGATGAAATATAAAAGAAAAGACGAGATCATGATCAGCTAGTACAAGATGCGACTAGCTTGAAAGAAAATGTTAAAACCCATTTTTATATCACAATAAAGACACAGCATAGTTGTAAATTTGGGCATCTACTACATATTCAATACTAGGCTAAACCTGGATGATAAGCCATGGTTGATTTAGACGGGATATGAGTTACTTATTTTTCTAAAAATTACTCTCAGGTTTTAGTTGTGGTAGCCACCAGTGCAAAATGGTAAAGACAAGAAGTAAGAATTATATACTGTATAAAACATATTTTCTGTTTAGAGACTTTTGTGCAGATTAGTACAATCTATCAATCTTCACATAGCTTTTATTCTTAGATCTAATTCCATATTAATAGAATATTGTACCCTGCATCTAAGAATAGGCATGAGTATCCAACCCTAAAATTTCAGAAATGGATGAATAATATGCTGTCTAGACATCAGTCAATAGTCTCTACAATCTGACTAGAATCATTGATTTCTCTTTGCTCTTTATCACTTAATTCTTCACTGATCACACAGAATTATATTCCTTTTGTTAATGCCTAATCTACCAAGTATCATTATCATTATGTAACTGCTCTTTTCATCCACATAACGAAAAGGTTGTGGTAACCTTAATCTCTTCTCTTTATCTAAGGCATTAGTAATTACAGAGTGCAGTAAAAATCAACATAAGAATGAATCTGTTATATGTAGATTAGCATTTGAATCAACCCACTTACACCCACCTGAATGGTATTGTATAAAATATATTCCGGCTTTTGGTTCCCAGTCCTTTTAAAGTGGATTAGGAACCTTCTTGGTACCTCACTGGGTACCAATTAGATGTCTTATCTTATTGATTATGGGTTGCTATGGGAACAAAATGTACTCACCAACACCAAATCCCATTATTTTTGTTACTTTTGCAATTATTCTAATATCAGTTGGTCTGTAATAAAATATATTTAAAAAAATGGGAGTCTCAGCCTGCAATTACTTCGCTCATCAGAAACACCGTCACAAACTCAAAGGTTTAAAGGTCACCCATGAGCAGTAGAGGCAGGGGACAAGACAATCTTCTAGAGACCAGTCATATGATAAGTGCCAAAGTTCTTTCTCCTCCCATGCTATGACCAACGGAGGGCCAGCAATGGCAGCTGACGATGCATTTTATCATGCAGTTTCAATACAAATCAGAATGCAATGTTAAAACAACTACTAACCTTTGCGTCGTTGACAGAGACATTATCATCGCACATCACTCCCCATTCTTCGAGATGCTTCACTTGAACAGAGCCATAGACAGCGCCCGGAATGTTCAATATGACATTGGAAGGTGTCAACCTTACAACTCCCATGTCAGTGCAGAGTTCTGGTGCTTCGTCACTAAAGGGAACAAGTCGTAAATTATATAATAAAAATCGACATCTAAAGAGCGAAAGTACAGATTGGAAAAAACACTGGAATATTCATTACTTTTGGCCCAAATTGATTTGGTCTTTAGGAAGACAATTGTAGTACAGTAATGTAGTAAATAAATTTTCAGGGGTCCACTTTTCCATCAATAAAATACTATTTACAAATCAAAACACAAAAAAAAAATCTGTTATCAACGAAAAAAATTTAATAATCCTTAAATACATCATTGGGTTTCCAGAAATTTTCCAGTCATGAAAACATTTAGCAATTTTTCCACCCCCACCCCCACACCACAAAAAAAAAACAATCAATAATCTTGAACAAGGACAAACAAATCAAGTTATTAACCTTTGATCAGCATCAAAATGGATATTTTTCAGTCTTTTTCCCCCAACAATTTATGTACACGGGAATTCCTGGTACACCTCACTCTGAGAAGGTGTAAACTGCCACACCCTCACTGAGCAGCAAGTTCCAGAGCTTAGCCCTGGGAACCACCAGCCATCTCTCCCTACAATAGTATCTATTTGTTACTCGCCACAAATTGAGGATGTGACAGGGAGAACTTCGTAGTGAGGTGGGCCATGAACTCCAGTGACCAACTTTACAAACATACCTTCCATCAGGGCACTGTCTGGACCCATCGCAAACCAAGTCCCTTTCTATGCAGGTGCCTGTGTTGTCTCGACACAAAAACTGATCAGGTTGGCAAATAGAATTGGGTGTTCTGCAGATGACCCCTGCAACCTGAAACAAGTGAAACATGTCTATCTTTAAACTAACATATTATTATTATTATTATTATTATTATTACTAGCCAAGCTAAAACCCTAGTTGGAAAAGCAAGGTGCTATAAGCCCAAGGGCTCCAATAGGGAAAAATAGCCCAGTTAGGAAAGGAAATAAGGAAATAAATAAATGATGAGAATAAATTAACAATAAATCATTCTAAAAACAGTGACAACGTCAACACATATACTGTATGTCCATATAAACTATTAACAATGTCAAAAACAGATATGTCATATATAAACTATAAAAAGACTCATTTCAGCCTGGTCAACATAAAAAGCATTTGCTCCAACTTTGAACTTTTGAAGTTCTACTGATTCAACTACCCAATTAGGAAGATCATTCCATAACTTGGTAACACCAGGAATAAAACTTCTAGTATTGAGCCTCATGATGGAGAAGGCCTGGCTATTAGAATTAACTGCCTGCCTAGTATTACGAACAGGATAGAATTGTCCAGGGAGATCTGAATGTAAAGGATGGTCAGAGTTATGAAAAATCTTATGCAATATGCATAGTGAACTTATTGAACGACGGTGCCAAAGATTAATATCTAAATCAGGAATAAGAAATTTAATTGACCTTAAGTTTCTGTCCAACAAATTAAGATGAGAATCAGCAGCTGAACACCAGACAGGAGAACAATACTCAAATCAAGGTAGAATGAAAGAATTAAAACACTTCTTCAGATTATATTGATCACCGAAAATCTTGTAAGACTTTCTCAATAAGCCAATTTTTTGTGCAATTGAAGAAGACACAGACCTAATGTGTTTCTCAAAAGTAAATCTGCTATCGAGAATCACACCTAAAATTTTAAGTCATACAAATTTAAAGAAACATTATCAATATTATTATTATTATTACAGTGGTACCTCTACATACGAATTTAATCCGTTCCACAACCGACTTCGGATGTATAAAATGTTCGGATGTCGAAACGAATTTTCCCATAAGAATACATTGAAATAGGATTAATCCGTGGTTGAGCCCAAAAACCTATGATAACTTCTTAATAAACTACTACACATAATTTCCCATGAGAATAATGCACACTAAATTAGATAATAGACATGTAAAACGGATTTTGAGCGAAGCGAAAAATCTATTTTTGGGTGAGATAGCCATGGCGTCCTGATGGAAGGTTCCTGTTTGGTAGCTTCCTTGGGTATAAGACTACTAAGATATTCCCAGAGAATTTAACCACAGGTTATCACAGAATTCTAACTTCTGGAGCGAGTATCTCAAAGGTTTCCCTTTAAGACATCGTAATACAACAGGGGACACGCATGTCTGAACGTGCCACATAGCTATCTCCACCCCGAACAGAGTTAATGCTTCGGTGTGTAAGGATTGAGAATAGCTGGGAGCCGTTCCACAGCTAATCTCACTCGTGGCTACTACTGATACTCGAGACGTAAACAAACGGACGCCATTGCTCTAATGACGTCACGCGCGTCTTTATCCTGGCGCCAGTTGCTGCCCATCACCATGATACAATTGTGTAGGGTGGGAACAAACTGAACGAAGTAGTAGGGAGGGTCCATCAGGACGCCATGGCTATCTCACCCAAAAATAGATTTTTCGCTTCGCTCAAAATCCGTTTTTTGGGCTCAAGCCATGGCGTCCTGATGGAAGAGTACCAGAGAATCAATGTATCGTGGTAGATTTTTCCCCAAAGTTAAGTGCCTAGGCATTGACAAAACAGCAAAGTAATCTTAGGTAAGAACCATAGGAACGAGGTATCCTGCCCCCCATTGGTAGGAAGTTCCCATGGGCTATGCCGACGTCAAAGTGGTATTGAAGGTCTATTCATCTTGACAGAAGAACTTTTAAGAGCTTAGAGATGAAGCAGAATGTTTGATATTTGTATAGGAACATTCTGAAGTAGGTCAGTGGTGGTTGGGCACTGAGTATAGAGTTCATCTCCTGATTATCAGAAGTAAGTATTCGTGTAGGAACCTTACTGAGACAAGGTGAATATAATTTAGGATTAGATATCTTAAATTCTTCATGACCATAAAGGAGGAGTAAATAAAACTATGACAGTATGTATTTCATAGTAAGTAGGAGCTGAAAGAGACGCATAAGTAATAAAATAGAAATTTTATTTCACAATGCAGAAATTAAATAATTTACAGCAAAAGTAAAGTTCATTTACAGTAATAAAAATGTACATAGAAATAAAGGCTTGCTCTTGAATCTGAAAAGGAATTTCAGGATTAGTAGGTACTCGTTCTCGAGGAACGCAAGTCTTTAAACAACACATCATGCTCAAGGCATGCGGCACTTGTGTGACACTATGACATTTCACCTGGGATAAGAACAGTTATAAAAGCACTAAGTGTTTTTAGACATCACTATGAATCGCTCGAGGGTCAACATAGGCACCCGAAGAGTTAGAGTCCCAAGTAACTCACTGTTCTACGCAGAGTTAGGTGCAGGTTTCATAACACTACCTGCGGCTACCACAAAATGTTTGATTTCGTGCACTTGTTTCGCATAATGTTTAAAGAAAACTCGCGAGGACTTCCAGCCCGTAAAGTTTTTAAGGCTCTCAAAGTCCATGCTCTGAAAGAAGTTCAGAGAAGATGCCACTTTTCTAGGATCATGACCAGCGGGTGTACTGTTCGGATCCGCTCTGCGAATGAAGTAGGTGATTTTCGCTCTTAATTGTTTCAGTGACAGGTCGCTGCCCGATGTTTCTCCTTTGAAGAGTTGGCCTCCACCAAAGTTCGAAGTTCTGCGAAGATAGACCTTGAGACTCTCTACTGGACATAGAGAGACATCCTCCTTCAGGGGGCATATTCTCCAAGGGCCCCATCTTTTGGTGGGTAATTCATTTTTGGCGAGAAACGTCGGATCAGGGGAGAGGGTCACTTCTCCTGAATCAGCAAACAGGATGTGTCCCTCCTCTCTTGATAATGCCACTATTTCGCTGACTCGAGCTCCCGAGGCGAGAGCAAATAAAAATATAACTTTCTGAGTCAGATCCTTGAGGGGGCATGAATCGTTGTCCAAGTTGGAGGCGAAATGGAGCACCTTGTCTAGTGACCAGGAGATCGGTTTCGGAGGGGGTGCTGGGCGTAGGCGAGCACATGCTTTTGGTAATTTGTTAAAGATGTCGTTGGACAGATCAATTTGGAAAGCATATAGAATTGGTCTAGTCAAAGCCGATTTGCAGGTTGAAATCGTATTGGCTGCTAATCCTTGTCCATGAAGGTGAATGAAGAAGGACATACAGAAATCAATGGTGATTTCTTTAGGATTTTTTGCTTTAACAAAGGAGACCCATTTCCTCCAGGATGATTCATATTGCCGTCTCGTGGATTCGGTCTTGTATTCCTCTAGGAAGTCTAGACTTTTCTTCGAGATCCCAAACCTCTTCTTTGCGGCAAGGGAGAGAAAATCATGAGATGAAGGTCCTTGATTTTCGATGATGAAGCGAAGACAGTCGACTTCTGTACTTGTTGAGAGAGAACTGGGCCCGGGAGAGGGATCAGCTTGGGCTGCAGCTCCAGGACCAGGGGGTACCAGTTGCTCCGGGGCCACTTGGGAGCCACTAGGGCCGCTGTCCCTTTGAAGGTTCTCAGTTTGGAGAGGACTTTCAACAGAAGGTTGGTGGGAGGGAACAGGTATATCTTGGACCATCTGTTCCAGTCCAGTGACATGGCGTCCACCGCTTCTGCTTTGGGGTCCTCGTACGGGGCTACGTACAGAGGAAGTTGATTGTTGTCGCTCGTTGCAAAGAGATCTATCTGAAGTTCTGGGACTTGATGAGAGATGAAGGAGAATGATCTTGCGTCTAGAGACCATTCCGACTCTATCGGGTTTGTCCGAGATAGAGCATCCGCTGTCACGTTGCGGAATCCTTGTAGGTGAACTGCAGACAGGTGCCACTTCTTCTTCTCCGCCAGACGGAATATTGGGAGAAGCACCTGATTTATCTGGGGCGATCTTGAGCCCTGGCGATTGAGACAACGAACTACCACCGAGTTGTCTAGGGTTAGACGGATGTGGATCGAGGGCGGCGGGGATAACTTCTTCAGAGTAAGAAGGACCGCCATGGCCTCCAAGATGTTTATGTGGAACGTCTTGAATAGTGGAGACCAGGTCCCTTGAGCTTGTTTCAGGTGGGAGTGACCTCCCCAGCCCTCCAGTGAGGCATCCGTGTGGATGTTGAGAGATGGAGGAGGGTGTTGGAGAGGAATGGACCTTTTCAGGGCCTTTGCTTCCGACCACGGCTTTAGGAGGCGTCGAAGTCTGTTTGGAAGCCGTCTCTTGAGGTCTCTTCGAGCGATGGATGCCGATCGTCTCCAGACTCCCGCGGCATCCTTTAGCTGTGCGCGAAGCACTGGGTTTGTCACTGAGGCGAATTGTAGCGAGCCTAGAACTCGTTCCTGCTGTCGTCTTGAAATGCGTTTGGATTTCAGTAGTCGCTTGACAGACCCTGCTATTTCCTTCCTTTTCTTCTGGGGGATGGAAAGGCGGTGTGACTGAAGATTCCAGTGGATTCCCAGCCACTGAAACTTCTGAGCTGGAGAGAGGCGAGATTTCTTCTCGTTGATCTTGAATCCCAGGTGTTCTAAGTACTGGGTAACTTCGTCGCAAGACTTTGCACACTCTTCGGGCGATGGAGCCCAGACTAGCCAGTCGTCGAGGTAGGCCATCACCTGGACGTTTCTTAGGCGGAGCTGTTGTACTATGGCATCCGCCAGCTTTGTGAAGATCCGAGGGGCCACATTGAGGCCGAATGGCATGGCCCGGAAGGCGTAGCTTTTCCTTTGGAGTCGAAATCCTAGGTAGGAGGAAGCGTGATGGTTCATTGGAATGTGCCAATAGGCATCCGCCAGGTCTATAGAGACCGTGTAGGAACCTTGAGGCAGAAGGGTCCTTATTTGTTGAAGCGTCAGCATCTTGAATTTGTTGTTCTCTATGAACTTGTTGAGGGGGGATAAGTCCAGAATGACTCTGAGCTTGTCTGAGTCCTTCTTGGGAACGCAAAACAGTCTCCCTTGGAACCTGGTGGACTTTACCTTCCTTATCACCTTCTTGTTCAAGAGGTCTAGAACATATTCTTCCAGAATGGGGGTCGATTGTTGAAAGAACCGCTGGAAGATTGGGGGTGGTTGCACCCAACTCCAGCCTAGACCGTTCTTGATGATGCTGTGTGCCCAAGGATCGAAGGTCCAACGATCCTGGAATTGGCGGAGTCTTCCTCCCACCGGAAGCACTTCATTGCTTCTGGTGTCCCGAGGACTTGTTGCCTCGGCCGCTAGCTCCCTTTCCTCCTCTACCTCTGGAGGGACGACGAGAGGCGTCTCTGCTTGCACCCCTGGACGAGCCTCTACCTCTGGCATGAAAGGTAGTGGATGGCTGCTCAAAGGCAGGGGTGAAGACCGGTGACTGTGACAACACCGGTTGGGGGACCAATTGAAAGGTCTGCTGTGGTTGGGCAACCACTTGGGAGGTAGCGGGTCCCGGAAACTGACGTCGTTGTTGACGTTGCTGGGGTTTTGGTTTCTGAGGTTTTCTCTTAGGCTGAGGTCCATCGTCCTGAGAGGGTTTCCTTTTTCTGGACATGCCCCACTTGTGGAGAAGGTTCCTATTCTCCGTGGCGGCTCTGTCAGTTATTTCCTTGACAAGGTCAGAAGGAAACAGGTGCTTTCCCCAGATGTTGGAGGAAATCAGCCTCCGGGGTTCGTGTTTCACGGTGGCACCGACAAACACGAATTCACGACAGGCTCTACGAGCCTTTATGAAATGGTACAAGTCCTTCATTACTGTAAGTAAGTGGGATTTGGCTAGTACCATGTAGTGATCAGGTACTCTTGTGTCACAGGCCATAACTTCAAGTTGGACTTGATGAGAAAGAGATGCTGCAAGCCTCTCCTTCGTGTCTTGTTCCCGGCGAAGGAGGTGATCATTGAGCTTAGGGAGGTCCTCATTAAACTGACGTCCGGCGACGTCAGGATCGAGCCTACCCACGACGAAAGTATGTTGAACATCTTTCCATTGTCTAGTGTCAGGGGGTGTCACGATGGAGAAGGGTCTGCACTCCTCCAGTGCAGGGCAGGGTTTTCCTTCTTCCGCCGCTTTAAGGCATGCAGCTAAGGCCTTTTCCAGAAAAGGAAGAACCGCAGTGTCAGGTGCTACATAAGTAGGATGCTTCTTGCTCAAGGCAGGAAGCTTAGAGCAGGTAAAGCCCCTGCTCTTAAATGCGGAGGCTAGCATAGCCTGGGCCTTTGCGAGATCGAACACTATCTCTTCTTTAGGTTCGGTCTCCTCCTTCGAGGCAGGTTCGGAACGAAGCCGGACGTAACAGTCCGGGTAGGCCTCGAAGCTTGGGAAGAACTCCACATCTTCCAACGGGACCGTGCCAATCTTGTCACTAACAAAGATCCTGCCGGTCGCAATAACCATATGCTCTGCATACCTCCACGGGTTGGCATGAGAGCAAGCTGGGAGATCCTTAACCGAAATCTTCTTCGGTTCTCTGGATCCAATCATTGACCTGATGGACTCCTGGTTCTCCTTCAGTCTGTCGTCCATGACAGCTCTAATCAGCCGGATCAGTTCTTGGGTAGACGAAGAGGGATCCGGGGTCGAGGAGGTAGACGGAATGGACACATCCGTCGGTGTAGGAGTAGGCGGAGGGATGGATGAGGGAGGAGCTCCAAGCTCCGACTCGGTGTATTCCACCTTGTCTTCGTCCTCTTCGGCTCCTTGAGCCATAAGCGTCTTCTCCGTGTCTTCCGAGACGTCAGAGATCTGCTCATCATCCTCGGAATCTAATCGACACTCATGCATGGACTGAGCCATGACCACATCAGGTTCCACCGTAATTTGGACAGTGGGGATTGCGTCTTTCGGAACCACTGAGTCAGGGGAGGCCTTAGGGAACAACAGGGACCTCAGTTCTTCGGTGGCCAGGTACGGTCCGGTAGCATTTTTCTGAAAGCCACGCACCCACTTGCGCAGCTTTTCGCGAGAAATGTCTCTAACCTCCGCTGAGGGAGGGTTATGGAAGGCCTCAACTAGGTGGGCCTGGCAGACCGTACAATCCAGTGGATTCCAGAACTTCAAATCCCCTTTCTTGTCTGCACAAGGGGCGTGAGTCCTACAAGCCGTATGCCCGTAAAACTGCGGGCGTTTCACAGCGCAGAAGGCGAAGTCACACTTCATCTGCTCCTCCTGTGGAAGAAAGAGAAAATGAGTATGGGGGAGTCATAGGAATGGCTCTTAAACTAAGTTAATATTAATCATTAATTTTAACTTAAGAAGGTGTGATGTATAGAGAATGAAAACAGTAAAGGAGAACATGCTCCATGCATCTCGCCCGGCTGGTTACCATAAGCTTGGTCCTGGGATAATCCAAATGACCGAGATCATTGGATATAGTTTCCTAGGATTCCCATTATATTGGAACTCCATGGAAAGCCAAGGACAAGGTTGGGATCGAATTCATTCGGTTCCCAGTTAAGAGCCAGAAGGCCTCATAAAGGTAACTGCTTCTGGCAACCAGCCGTGCTAAGATGCACATAGCATGCTGGAATTAAAAGAATGCAAAGAGACAGCATGATCACTAATAAAGCAGTACCAGGTACTGATCTTAAAAGCAAAGCAGCTTATCTATTTGCTATGTAGGGCTATCTTAGTCTTATGATAGCTACAGTGAGGGGGTGCAAGTATTCTTGACGCCTCCGGGGCATCCGGCAAGCCGCCGGCATGCCGGAGCTCGCTCCAGCATAGATTCTGGCATTAGAACAGACAATTTTCAAAAGTCAGTTAGATACCAGGATGGCGGCCGCCGGCACAGCGGCGGCACGCCGGCAAGGAGCGGCGGCTCCGGCAGCCGGAGGATGCCAGGTTGGTGACTGGGATAAGGATGGTACAGGTAGTATCGGGTTGCCGGCAGTATATGCCGGCACTCCGGTGATCGACCGGCAAGCGGACGATTAGATAGGAGTAGGAGAGCCGCCGGTAGTAGCCGGCGGCAGCCGGCAGTCCCTCGGTACACGGGGGCTGGCGGCAAGGGTAGGGAAGTCACCAAGAGGGAGGCAGGTATTGCCGACAGTAGAGGCGGCAAGAGACCGGCACCCGGATAGATAGAGAGACAGGGGGAGGGGGGAAGGAATGCAGGAAGTACCGTCAGGGTTCCAGACATCCCTCCCCCTCCCTGAGAGGGTGTACCCATGATAGAGACAGGCTCTAACATCCATAAGCAGGGGTCACTAGGGACCGGGAGCAGGTAGCCCAAGGGAGGGCTAGGGAACACCCAAGAGGGGGGGGGAGACTCCCCTATGCAGAACTACACTAGTAACTAACCTTATAGGACACTATGAAGGTATATGTACCAGAGCGGACTGCACAGGGAAGCTCGGGTAGCCCTACTCATCCACCCTAAGGAGGATTTGTAGGACAGGGGACAGATGAGTATAAACTAACCTAAGCATAGGCTAGGCTATACAAGAGATAGGTGGGGAGGGAGAAGAGAGAGGTCTTCCCAGGAAGGGTTTCTGTACTAGAGCGGCCACTAAGGGAAGGGAGGACACTCCCTAACCTAAGATTAGGCTGATCGGCTAAAACGGTGCAAGAGTACAGTTTCAGCATGGAACAGAGAAACCTTCCTAACCCGACCTAGAGCGGGGCTAAAAGTCCTGAACTAGGCAAGGAAGAAGACATATCGCTATCGCAGGAAAGTCATAGACTATCCTAGCCATAGAGGTAGGCTAGCCTAACCTCACTCTCAGACGCAATCCTAAAGGGGGTTCATTCCTTTAGGGAGGACTGAGAGGCGATATATATACTCTATTAGACAATTAATCCCTTTACTCAGAAAAGGGATCAAGGCTAAATAAAGGGAATGCCAAGGCAGGGGATGAAGGAAGCATATAGGGGTCCTAAGGTTAGGTTAGGCTAGAAAGAATCACTGACTAGCCTATCCCCTATATGGTCCCTAAAGGCGAAAACATTTGCATCACTAGTCAAAAGTATTGTAAAATAATAATGCCACTATCTTCATAACTTAGTCTAGGATCACTAATAAATCATGCATGAACACTTGTATGTAGGCTCCTGGCCTGGGGGCTATAGTAGCCGACTGGTATGAGGTCAATCGATGACCGATAAAAAGCGTCTAAACACGATATAAAAGTTCCTAGCTATGAAGACTAAATAAACTAATGTATTCGATTAGTATATAATGCCGGAAGCGTTGTTGTGGCTAACTAAATAAGACATGCAAAACAACAACGACGCCATAAAATGGCGGGTCCGGTAGAGGCACAGCTCTGCCACAAAACATCAATTATTTCGCAAAATAATATTTACTTTACGGCCAGAGCTTAATTAAACAATACTGGAACCTTGTACTCAACTTTCCAGAAGAAGGCGAGGCTGAAGGTAACGACATAGCGAAGATGCAAAGCGATAAAGTTAACACAAGGGAAAATCCGTCTAAGTAGGGCAGCTACTAAACAAAGGATAAAGACGCGCGTGACGTCATTAGAGCAATGGCGTCCGTTTGTTTACGTCTCGAGTATCAGTAGTAGCCACGAGTGAGATTAGCTGTGGAACGGCTCCCAGCTATTCTCAATCCTTACACACCGAAGCATTAACTCTGTTCGGGGTGGAGATAGCTATGTGGCACGTTCAGACATGCGTGTCCCCTGTTGTATTACGATGTCTTAAAGGGAAACCTTTGAGATACTCGCTCCAGAAGTTAGAATTCTGTGATAACCTGTGGTTAAATTCTCTGGGAATATCTTAGTAGTCTTATACCCAAGGAAGCTACCAAACAGGAACCTTCCATCAGGACGCCATGGCTTGAGCCCAAAAATAAGAATTAGCAAAAAATGATAAATAAGAAACGGGTTTTTAGCGTCACTTTACCTTAGAAACTCCAGCGCAGGTGTTGTTGGTCTTGCTACGCAGAGAGGAGACGGACGGGCGGCGAGGAGGTAGAGAGGTTAACTACAATAAACGTACACTACCGTAACTTATTCTAACTTACACTAAGTGAACTTTAACATAACTTAGCTTTTTTCTTTTCTTTTTTATATTTTATGTTTTGTTTTACATTTTCTTTTTTTCTTTTTGATGATTAATTTTAATCCCTTTCACTCTATACACTTAAAATTGATTGAATTTCTTTCGCTTCACTCTTTGCCGTTTTCTTTGTTTCACTTCCATCCTCTTCATCACGAGTTCGCTTCGTAGTTTTTTTAAAGAAATTATCGATAGATAGTTGCTTGGTATGGCTTTTCAGAATGTTTCGAAAGTGAGTTAGGCAAACACCATCAAACTGCACAACTACACGACAAACCTGCAATTTTTTTGGGTGGTATTTGTCGATGAAGTCGACCACGTCTTGATATTTTCCTAACACCTCTTTTATATGCGTCGAACCTAACACATGTTCTACCTCCTCGATCCCTTCCTCGTCATCACTCATGTGCTCAGACATAGCATGGAGTTCCTTGAGCTCCTCTGTGGTAAGTTCATCGTGATGCTCGGCGACGAGTTCCGTAACATCATCTGCGTCGACCTTCAGACCCATGGACTTGCCATGAGAGACGATTTCCTCTACGTCTTCCGCTGCACCCACCATGGGATCAGGTTCGGGGTCAAAACCTTCGAAATCTCGGGGAGAAACTGCATCAGGCCACAGCTTCTTCCAGGCAGAATTGAGGGTCTGTCGAGTTAATCCCACCCAAGCCTGATCTATGATCTTCAAGCCGTGCACGATGTTGAAGTGGCTCCTCCAAAATTCACGCAAAGTTAAGTTGGTGCTTTGCGTGACATTAAAGCACTGCTTAAATAAGTGCTTGGTGTACAGCTTCTTAAAATTAGAGATGACTTGCTGATCCATGGGCTGGAGGATAGAGGTGGTATTCGGTGGAAGATACAGCACCTTTATGAACTTAAATTCATCGAAGATATCATCTTCAAGTCCAGGGGGGTGAGCGGGTGCATTGTCAAGGCATAGCAGGCACTTTAAAGGCAATTTCTGTTCATGAAGATACTTCTTCACAGAAGGGCCGAAAACTTGGTTAACCCATTGCACAAAGAACTGCTTAGTGACCCAGGCCTTCGAGTTGGATCGCCAGAAAACATGAAGCTGGTCCTTATCGACGTTGTGTGCCTTAAAGGCCCTATGGTTCTCGGAATGGTAAACCAGTAAGGGCTTGACTTTAAAGTCCCCGCTAGCATTGGCACATAGGGCAAGAGTCAACCAATCCTTCATTGGCTTATGCCAAGGCAATTTCTTCTCTTCGGCGGTGATGTAGGTTCGACTGGGCATCTTTTTCCAAAACAGCCCGGTTTCATCACAATTAAACACTTGCTGCTCTACGTAGCCTTCTTCCAGCACGATCCTTTCAAAGTTCTTGACAAGGTCAGCTGCAGCCTTCGTGTCCGCACTAGCAGCCTCTCCGTGGCGAACAACTGAATGAATCCCGGACCGTTTCTTAAATTTCTCAAACCAGCCACGAGATGCCTTGAAATCGTCTGAGGGAGGTTCGGTTGAACTCTCCCCAGCATCACCCCCAGAGCTCTCCTCCTTCAAGTCCGTAAAGATGGCGTGCGCCTTCTCGCAGATGACGGTTTCGGTGATGGTGTCGCCACCAATCTCTCTGTCCTTGATCCAGATTAGCAGAAGTCGTTCCATCTCTTCTATGATAGGGCTACGGCGTTTTGAAATAATGGTGATCCCCTTAGAAGGTTTCACTGCTTTAATAGCTTCCTTCTGTTTAAGGATTGTCGAGATCGTCGACATATTACGGCCATACTGTTTAGCAAGTTCACTCACGTGGATGCCACGCTCATGTTTTTCAATAATTTCCTGCTTTACGTCTAAAGAAAGCATTTCCTTCTTCCTTTTCTCACCACTACCACTACCACTTGCAAAACTAAGCCTTTTAGGACCCATACTTTACGTAAATTACCGTAAAAGGATGCACGTAAAAAATCACGATTAAAACAGTACAATAATAGCAGAACGCACGGAGCACAACCGCAAGAAGCCGACGAGAACAGAGGACTGACCCAAGCCGTGCTAATTGAGGGTCCCTCCGAGGTCGAAGTGCTGCCATCTATCGGCGGAAATAAAAAACACATCAGGCGCTATGAGCACCGACTACGCGTACGAGTATTGTTTACTTCGAGTGTCGAAAAAAAAATTCGGGTGTAGAGTAGGAACGTGTTCGAATTGTACTTCGCGTGTCGAAAAATTCGGATACAACCGGTACGACGAAAATTGCTTACTTCGTGTATCGAAATAAAATTCGGGTGTAGAGTCAAAAATTTGCTCAAATTTTACTTCGGATGTTGGAAAATTCGGATGTAGAGGTTCCACTGTATTATCATTATTATTACTATTATTATTATTAATTATCAATTTTTATTATTATCAATCATCATCATCATCCTCATCCTCATCATGAGTGTTGTAATTCAAGGGGTTTTAGTTTGTTGAGTGTAGTTGGAAAAGTGTATGGTAGAGTAAGGATTAATAGGATTAAGGATAAAACGGAGAATGTAATCTTAGAAGTACAGGGTGGTTTTAGAAGAGGTAGGGGTTGTATGAATCAGATTTTTACAGTTAGGCAGATATGCGAGAAATATCTAGCAAAAGGTAAGGAGGTGTATGTTGCGTTTATGGATCTGGAGAAAGCGTATGATAGAGTTGATAGGGAAGCAATGTGGAATGTGATAAGGTTATATGGAGTTGGTGGAAGGTTGTTGCAAGCAGTGAAAAGTTTCTACAAAGGTAGTAAAGCATGTGTTAGGATAGGAAATGAAGTGAGCGATTGGTTTCCGGTGAGAGTGGGGCTGAGACAGGGATGTGTGATGTCACCGTGGTTGTTTAACTTGTATGTTGATGGAGTGGTGAGAGAGGTGAATGCTCGAGTGCTGGGACTAGGATTGAAACTGGTAGACGAGAATGACCATGAATGGGAGGTAAATCAGTTGTTGTTTGCGGATGATACTGTACTGGTTGCAGACACGGAAGAAAAGCTTGGCCGATTAGTGACAGAATTTGGAAGGGTGTGTGAGAGAAGGAAGTTGAGAATTAATGTGGGTAAGAGTAAGGTTATGAGATGTATGAGAAGGGAAGGTGGTGCAAGGTTGAATGTCATGTTGAATGGAGAGTTACTTGAGGAGGTGGATCAGTTTAAGTACTTGGGGTCTGTTGTTGCAGAAAATGGTAGAGTGGAAGCAGATGTACGTCAGAAGAAGGATGCAAAGTGTTAAGGGAGCAGTAAAAAATAGAGGGTTGGGCATGAATGTAAAGAGATTTCTGTATGAGAAAGTGATTGTACCAACTGTGATGTATGGATCGGAGTTGTGGGGAATGAAAGTGACGGAGGGACAGAAAATGAATGTGTTTGAGATGAAGTGTCTAAGGAGTATGGCTGGTGTATCTCGAGTAGATAGGGTTAGGAACGAAGTAGTGAGGGTGAGAACGGCTGTAAGAAATGAATTAGCAGCTAGAGTGGATGTGAATGTGTTGAGGTGGTTTGACCATGTTGAGAGAATGAAAAATGGCTGTCTGCTAAAGAAGATGATGAATGCAATAGTTGATGGGAGAAGTACAAGAGGAAGGCCAAGGTTTGGGTGGATGGATGGAGTGAAGGATGCTCTGGGTGATAGGAGGATAGATGTGAGAGAGGCAAGAGAGCGTGCTAGAAATAGGAATGAATGGCGAGCGATTGTAACACAGTTCTGGTAGGCCCTGCTGCTTCCTCCGGTGCCTTGGATGACCGCAGAGGTAGCAGCAGTAGGGGATTCAGCATTATGAAGCTTCATCTGTGGTGGATGTGGTAGGGTGGGCTGTGCCACCCTAAAGCTTTCTTCACTTCATCCATCCACCCAAACCTTGGCCTTCCTCTTGTACTTCTCCCATCAACTCTTGCATTCATCACCTTCAGCAGATGGGCATTTTTAATTTTCTCTGAATGGCCAAACCACCTCAACACATTCACATTCACATTCACATCCACTCTAGCTGCTAATTCATTTCTTACACCCATTCTCACCTTCACTAATTCGTTCCTAACCCTATCTAATCAAGATACATCTGCCAAACTTCTCTTACAGTTCATCTCGAACACACTCAATTTCTTTGGTACAATCACTTTCCCATACAGAACTCTCTTTACATTCATTCCTAACCCTGTATTCTTCACCACTCCCTTCACTGTCCCCAACAGTTTACATCTTTCATTCACTCTCTCACATACAACAGCTTCCACTCCACTATTTGCAGCAACAACAGACCCCAAGTACTTAAAGTGATCTACTTCCTCATGCAACTCTCCATTCAACATGATATTCAACCTAGCACTTACTCTTACCCATATTAACTCTCAACTTCCTTGTCTCACTCACACCCTCCCAAACTCTGTCACTAATTGATCCAGCTTCTCCTCCAAGTATGCAATTAATATAGTATATTCCACGAACAACAACTGATTCACCTCCCACTCATGATCACTCATGTATCAGTTTCAATCCTCGACCAAGCACTCGAGCATTCCCCTCTCTCACATCTCCACCAACAAACAAATTGAATTACCATAGCCACATCACACATCCCTGTCTCAGTATCACTCTCACTGGAAACCTCCCATTCACTTCATTTTCTAAACTAACACATGCTTTACTACCTATGTGTAAACTCTTAACTGTTTGCAACAACGTTCCACCAATTCCACATAACCTCATCACATTTCACATCGATTCCATATTACTGTACATCCATAAATGCAGCATAACCTCCTTACCTTTTTCTAAATATTTCTTACCTATCTACCCTACCTAACATTAAAAATCTGATCCATACATCCCCTACCTCTTTTTAAACCAACCTGCACTTCTAAGATTGCATCCTCTGTTTATCCTTAATCCACTGAATTAACACTCTACCAAACACTTTTCCAACCGCACTCAACAAACTAATACCCCTTGAATTACAACACTCATGTACATCTCCCTTACCTTTGTACAGCAGAACAAAGGACACACACACCAATTCCAAAGGTACCAATGACAACATAAAACATATATTAAACAATCTTACCTATCATTCAAGTACAGTCACACACCCCCCCCCCCTCCTTTAACAACTCAGCCCTCATGCCATCCATACCCGGTGCTTTTCCTGCTCTCATTTCATCTAGTACTCTCTTTACTTCATCTCTTGTAATCTCTCTCTCATTCTCATTTCCCATCACTGGTACCTCAACACCTGCAAATCCTATCTGCCTCCCTATTAACCTTAACATTCAGCAACCTTTCAAAATATTCAGCCCACCTTTTCCATGCCTCCTCTCCTTTCAACAACCTTCCATTTTCATCTTTCACTGTCTCTTTACATCTCGATCCACTCCCTCCTTACTCTCTTCACTTCTTTCCAAAACTTTTTCTTACTCTCTTCATACGAACAAACCAATCCCTGACTCCACCCCAAGTCAGCTGCCCTCTTTGCCTCAGCTACCTTACATTTCACTTCCATATTTTTCTCGCTCTATATCTTTTATACTTCTCTACACTATTACTCTGCAGCCATTCTTCAAATGCCCTCTTTTTTTTCCACTTTCATCTTCACACCTTCATTCCACCATTCACTACCCTACCTTACAACCCACTTGCCACACACAATTTCCAACTCCAACAAAATTTTCTTTAATTAACTTCCACTCCTCCCCTAGATCACTAGTTTCTTTTCCTTTCACCCTGTCATATGCCACTTCCCTCCTTTCTTGATATTCCCTTTTTACCTCTGGTTTTCGAGCTCTTCAACCTTCACTCCCTGCTCTTTACATTTTCCCACTCTTTTGCTACGAGCTCTTCAACCTTCACTCCCTGCTCTTTACATTTTCCCACTCTTTTGCTACGAGCTCTTCAACCTTCACTCCCTGCTCTTTACATTTCCCCACTCTTTTGCTACGAGCTCTTCAACCTTCACTCCCTGCTCTTTACATTTTCCCACTCTTTTGCTACAACTAATTTCCCTTCAACCAAAATGTGATCAGACAACATTAGCCATACCCCTACACACGTACACATCTTTCAATCATCTAAAGATCCTTCTTATTATCAACACATAATCCCTCAATAACTTCTCTACCACTCTTACCCATGTATACTTGTTATTATCTCTTTAGAAAAAAACTAAAACTTATCACCAGATCTTGTTCAACACACATATCTACCAGTCTTTCACCATTCTCATTTTCACCTGGTAATGTCATACTTCCCAACGGCACCTTCTACCTTTCCAGCAACCCACCCCCCTCGCAATTAATTCACCAGTGACAACTGCATAATTCCTTCTACTCAGTCCTTCTACACACCTAGTTAATTCATTCTAGAATTCATTCCGCTCTTCTTCACTTTTCTCACAGCCTGGCCCATACACATTAACAAAAGCCCACTACCAAGTATTCCTAATTCTAAAAATTAGGACTTCCTTTCAACAAAATATCAAGAGATGAATACAGAGATGAAATCAAACTGAATACTTATTTCTTTTATAAATTTTGTTAAATAGACAATCTTATAGTTCACAATAAATATAAATTTAGAGTAAAAACAAATGTTTCTTTGAAAAAAAAAGTTATGAGAATAATCTTTTAATCACATCAACTCGCAAAGGGACTGTACTTTATGACGTTAAATGGATGAAAATGGCTTAATAATAATAATAATAATAATAATAATAATAATAATAATAATAATATTAATAATAATAATAATAATGAAAAGAAGAAGAAGAAGAAGAAGAAGAAGAAGAAGAAGAAGAAGAATAACAACAACAACAACAACAACAACAACTAATAATAATAAATCATTATCCAAAAGTCGAGGGACAGACTTCAGCGAAGGTAGAATATTCATGTTACTTTTGGAACTTCACTACCTCAAGGTCTAATTTCAAGGAATTGATAAAAATTGTAGTACAGTAACAACCTATATAAAAGTGGTTGCCAAGCTACAGGTAACGAAGAGTACAACTTTTGTGAACAAGTCAGTCATTTCTGGAGGGTGGATGATATTAGTAATTCTAGTCGGCGAAAGTAGATTTAATCTTTTCTTCTAGAATTTCCAGATGGAAATGGAGATATTATATACATATATATATATATATATATATATATATATATATATATATATATATATATATATACATATATATATATATATATATATATATATATATATATATATATATATATAAATGGAGATATAATTTTTGAGAAATTCTAGATGGAAATGGAGATATAATTTTTGGGAAAATTCTAGATAGGAGATATAATTTATGAAAAATTCTAGATGGAAATGGAGATATAATTTTTGGGAAATTCTAGATGGAAATGGAGATATAATTTTTGAGAAATTCTAGATGGAAATGGAGATATAATTTTTGAGAAATTCTAGATGGAAATGGAGATATAATTTTTGAGAAATTTTAGATGGAAATGGAGATATAACTTCTGAGACATTCTAGATGGAGATATAACTTTTGAAAAATTCTAGATAGAAATGGAGATATAATTTATGAACAATTCTAGATGGAAATGGAATATAATATTTGGAAATTCTAGGTGCAAATGGAGATATAATTTTTGAGAAATTCTAGATGGAAATGGAGATATAATTTTTGGGAAAATTCTAGATAGGAATGGATATATAACTTTTGAGAAATTCTAGATGGAAATGGAGATATAATATTTGGAAATTCTAGGTGCAAATGGAGATATAATCTTTGAGAAATTCTAGATGGAAATGGAGATATAATTTTTGAAAAAATCTACATGGAAATGGAGATATAATTTTTGAACAATTCTAGATGGAAATGGGATACAATTTTTGAGACACTCTAGATGGAAATGGAGATATAATTGTTGAGAAATTCTAGATGGAAATGGAGATAAAATTTTTGGGAAAATTCTAGATAGGAATGGAGATATAATTTATGAAAAATTCTAGATGGAAATGGAGATATAAATTTTGGGAAATTCTAGATGGAAATGGAGATATAATTTTTGGGAAAATTCTAGATAGGAATGGAGATATAATTTATAAAAAATTCTAGATGGAAATGGAGATAAAAATTTTGGGAAATTCTAGATGGAAATGGAGATATAATTTTTGAGAAATTCTAGATGGAAATGGAGATATAACTTTTGAGAAATTCTAGATGGGAATGGAGATATAATTTTTGAGAAATTCTAGATGGAAATGGAGATATAACTTTTGAGAAATTCTAGATGGGAATGGAGATATAATTTTTGAGAAATTCTAGATGGAAATGGAGATATAATATTTGAGAAATTCTAGATGGAAATGGAGATATAATTTTTGAGAAATTCTAGATGGAAATGGAGATATAACTTTTGAGAAATTCTAGATGGGAATGGAGATATAATTTTTGAAAAATTCTAGATGGAAATGGAGATATAATATTTGAGAAATTCTAGATGGAAATGGAGATATAATTTTTGAGAAATTCTAGATGGAAATGGAGATATAACTTTTGAGACATTCTAGATGGAGATGGAGATATAACTTTTGAAAAATTCTAGATAGAAATGGAGATATAATTTATGAACAATTCTAGATGGAAATGGAATATAATATTTGGAAATTCTAGGTGCAAATGGAGATATAATTTATGAAAAATTCTAGATGGAAATGGAGATATAACTTTTGAGAAATTCTAGATGGGAATGGAGATATAATTTTTGGGAAATTCTAGATGGAAATGGAGATATAAATTTTGGAAAATTCTAGATGGAAATGGAGATATAATTTTTGAGAAATTCTAGATGGGAATGGAGATATAATTTTTGGGAAAATTCTGGATGGGAATGGAGATATAATTTTTGGGAAAATTCTAGATGGAAATGGAGATATAACTTTTGAGAAATTCT
This sequence comes from Palaemon carinicauda, assembly GCF_036898095.1. Lineage (NCBI taxonomy): Eukaryota > Metazoa > Arthropoda > Malacostraca > Decapoda > Palaemonidae > Palaemon > Palaemon carinicauda. The sequence continues at coordinate 61,410,824 of NC_090761.1, read as the reverse complement.
AGATGGGAATGGAGATATAATTTTTGAGAAATTCTAGATGGAAATGGAGATATAATGTTTGAGAAATTCTAGATGGAAATGGAGATATAACTTTTGAGACATTCTGGATGGAGATGGAGATATAACTTTTGAAAAATTCTAGATAGAAATGGAGATATAATTTATGAACAATTCTAGATGGAAATGGAGATATATTTGGAAATTCTAGGTGCAAATGGAGATATAATCTTTGAGAAATTCTAGATGGAAATGGAGATATAATTGTTGAAAAATTCTAAATGGAAATGAAGATATAATTTTTGAACAATTCTAGGTGGAAATGGGATATAATTTTTGAGACATTCTAGATGGAAATGAGATATAATTTTTGGAAAATTCTAGATGGAAATGGAGATATAATTTTTGAAAAATTCTAGATGGAAATGGAGATATAATTTTTGAGGCATTCCATATGGAAATGGAGATATAATTTTTTAAAAATTCTAGATGGAAATGAGATATAATTTTTGGAAAATTCTAGATGGAAATGGAGATATAATTTTTGAAAAATTCTAGATGGAAATGGAGATATAATTTTTGAGGCATTCCATATGGAAATGGAGATATAATTTTTTAAAAATTCTAGATGGAATTGAGATATAATTTTTGAAAAATTCTAGATGGAAATGGCGAAATAATTTTTTTTTTAGAAATTCTAGATAGAAATGGAGATATAATGTTTGAGAAATTCTAGATGGAAATTGAGATATAATTTTTGAACAATTCTAGATGGAAATGGAGATATAATCTTTTTAAAATTCTAGATGGAAATGGATATATAATTTTTGAAAAATTCTAGATGGAAATGGAGATATAATTTTTGAGACATTCCATATGGAAATGGAGATGTAATTTTTGAAAAATTCTAGATGGAAATGGAAATATAGTATTTGAGAAATTCTAGATGGAAATGGAAATATAGTATTTGAGAAATTCTAGATGGAAATGGAGATATAATTTTTGAAAAATTCTAGATGGAAATGGAGATATAATTTTTGAAAAATTCTAGATGGAAATGGAAATATAGTATTTGAGAAATTCTAGATGGAAATGGAGATATAATTTTTGGAAAATAGTAGATGGAAATGGAGATATAATTTTTGAACAATTCTAGATGGAAATAGAGATATAATTTTCAATATTAAACTTACCCGATAATCATGTAGCTGTCAACTCCGTTGCCCGACAGAATTCTATGGAGGGATACGCCAGCTATCACAATACTAGAAGGGGGTGTACTTACCAGCGCCACCTGTGGCCAGGTACTCAATCATTTGTTGTTGACACCTCCTCAATTATTCCTCTGTCGTGCTTCCGGCAAGACGTTCTGGGATACGCTCATGGTCTTCGAGTTTATTCATGGATATTTGGTGAAGTATTCTCTTAGATTAACGGCTGTCGCATACTGGAATCCTTTTTATATTAGCTAGTTAGCTTTTATATAAACTCTGATTAACGGTTAATGAATTTTTGCTTGTTTTTGGATCACCCTTTGACTTACTCTTTGAAACAAGATGTCTGACGTTTCGCAAGCTCCCTCCCATAGACGATGTAGGTCTTGCAATAGGCGTATTCCGAAGGTCTCGGTAGATCCTCACACCGCTTGTTCTGACTGTAGGGACAGGCCCTGTCTATTAGAAAATCGGTGTGAGGAGTGCGCCGGACTTTCGGAATTGGATTTTGTACGTCTTTTAAAATATTCATCCAAGTTAGAGAGAACTAGAGCTAGGAGAAGTTCTTCTCACTCTTCTATGTTTTCCTCACCTCATGATCCCCTACCTTTTCCTACCCCTGTAGTGGCTACCCCCGAACCTACTGTGTGCCCTCCGCCTGATATGTCAACTGTTTTGCGTGCTATTCAGGCTTTAGGAGATAAAGTAGAATCAGTGGTAAGTGACCATAAGTCTCTGATGGCCGAGGTTAAAGAACTGAAGGTCAAGAGTGCAGTGGGTGGAAATAGTGCCAGTGCTGTGACGAGTGCTAGTGTCTGTGCAGTGCCAAGTGCTAGTGGTGCCAGTGTGGTGCGTGAGGATTTTTCTGTGCGAGCCAGTCGTCCTCCCAGTCCGGGACCTCTTGCAAGCTCCCATGCCCAGGGGAGAAGCAATGTCGAAGGGCTTAAGGGTTCGACAGGCCTTGTTAGGCGCACAGAATTATCCTCGGTGGTTGCGGGCGTGTCTTCCTTAGACCGTCACTCCCACCTGCAGACGATTGAGCCCGTCTTCTCGTCCGCTGATCTTCATGCAGGGAAGAAACGTTGGTCTCAGGTCTCGAGACCGCTTAAACGTAGAGTTCAGTCAGCGAGTGCTCAGCCAGGTTGCAGTCATTGGCTCAGCTCCGACTCGCCTCTGTCATCGGTCGACTGTACTCCGCCCAAGAGGAGTAAGGTTCTGCCTATACAGACCCCGACTGTGACTTTACCTCAGTCTGTTATCGTTTCTGACGACCCCAAGTGGACCCTGCTTCAGTCCATGCAAGTTCAGCTTTCGGACTTGATGCGTGAGTGTCGGGCTGAGAGTGTTGCACCTCCTGCACTCCCTCCACCTGTTCTCGCTGCACCTGTGCTCGCCCAGACTGCACCTGCTCCGCCTGTGCTCGCCCAGCCTGCACCTGCTCCGCCTGGTCGCAGCACCATCTGCCAGGCGTACGATGTTGAACCACTTTCGGAGTTTGCTGTTCACAGTGTTGTTCAGCCTCAGCCTTCTTTAAGGCAACCCTTGCTTTGGGATCAGGAGAGTTACACTCTTCCTCCTCCTCCCCTTGCTGCTCCACCAGTGGTGCAACTCTCGGTTGGGGTACAACAACCTCTCCCCTCCGTGAGTCTGTCTGCTCAACCAGCGCTGCACCGAGTTCAACCCTCATCTAGGCAAGCTCATCTACACCATGCACTTGCGCCTCAGGAGCCTCAGCTTGCTAGAACTTTACCTTGTTCTGCGCAACCTCAACCTTCTCATGCTCCACTCATCTCTCAGGAACAGGAACGGACTACTCCGCCTCCGTCCTCCGCTCAGCTGGTGCAATCCTTGGGTGCAACTCTTGCTAGGAGTCAACCTCCTTCACCCTTGCACCTGCCTTCTGCTCCGACTGTTGCTCAGCCTATGCAGTCTGAACCTCAGGTTTTCCCTCAAGTTGAGGAAACCTCTGTTGTTGTTCCTACCCGTTCTGACTCTGCGGTTCAGCATTCTGGTCCTTTTGCTTCGCTACCTTCTGCTGATGAAGTGTCGGATGATGAGGAGGCACATCTTGATCCCTCATCAGACGTGGAGGAGTCTAAGCTTTCTCCATTGTCTGTTGATTTTAGAAAGGTCTTGGCTCTACTCAGGGAGCTTTACCCTGACCACTTCGTCTCTGCTGTTCCCCGCTCTCCTCCATCTGAGTTTTCGCTAGGCGTGCAACAAGCTAAGTCGAGCTATACTAAGCTTGTCCTAGCTAGATCCTCCAAGAGGGCCTTAAGGACCTTAGGGGAGTGGCTTCAGTCTAAACAACACCTGGGCAAGACTTCCTTCATGTTCCCTCCAACGAAGCTCGCATCGAAAGGTTGCGTTTGGTATGCCACAGGGGAAGCACCAGGCTTGGGAGTTCCTGCCTCTGCCCAGGCTGACTTCTCAAGTCTGGTGGACTCGCCTAGGAGGACTGCGATGAGACGCTCGAAGGTTTGTTGGACCTTCTCAGACCTGGATCATCTTCTGAAAGGGTTGTTCAGAGCTTTCGAAATGTTCAACTTTCTCGACTGGTGCCTGGGAGCCCTCAGCAAGAAAACATCTCCTGCGGACAAAGACTCTGCCATGTTAATTATGTCCTGCATGGATAAGGCTATCAGGGATGGATCGGGTGAGCTAGCGTCGTTATTTGTATCAGGGGTGTTGAAGAAAAGGGAACAACTGTGTACCTTCCTCTCAGCCAGCATTACACCGTGCCAGCGGTCTCAGCTCCTTTTTGCTCCACTCTCAAAGTTCCTCTTTCCCGAGGAGCTAGTTAAGGACTTGTCGGCTGCCCTGATACAGAAGGACACGCACGATCTTGTAGCCTCATCGGCTCGTAAGTCTAAGGTTACCACCTCTGTCCCCAAGACTTATCGCTCTCCAGTGGCTGATACCCCGGCCACTAGGTTCATACCGCCCTTTCGTGGTAGAGCCCCCAGCCGAGGAAGCTCCCGTCCAGACTCTCACAGGGGCAAGTCTAAGAAAGGACCCAGGACATCTAAGGGAAAGCACTGACTCTCAGATTCTCCAGACAACAGTAGGAGCCAGGCTCAAGATCTTCTGGCAAGCCTGGGAGAAGAGAGGTGCAGACGCACAGTCTGTCAGTTGGCTGAGGTACGGTTACAGGATTCCATTCTGCCTCAAACCGCCTCTGACCACATCGCCCATCAACCTCTCTCCCAATTACAAAGAAGAGGACAAGAGGCTAGCATTGCAACAGGAGGTGTCGCTACTTGTGCAGAAGAAGGCAGTGGTTATAGTCCGGGACCATCAATCCCCGGGCTTCTACAACCGTCTCTTTCTTGTGGCCAAAAAGACAGGAGGTTGGAGACCGGTGCTGGACGTCAGCTCTCTCAACGAGTATGTCACCAAGCAGACGTTCACAATGGAGACGACCAAGTCGGTCTTAGCAGCGGTCAGACAGGAGGACTGGATGGTCTCGTTGGACTTGAAAGATGCATACTTTCACGTTCCCATTCATCCAGACTCCAAACCTTTCCTGAGATTCGTTTTCGGAAAGGTTGTCTATCAGTTCCAAGCCCTGTGTTTTGGCCTAAGCACAGCTCCTATGGTCTTTACTCATCTGATGAGGAATGTAGCGAAATTCCTGCACTTATCGAACATCAGAGCCTCCCTCTACCTAGACGACTGGCTGTTGAGAGCCTCCACGAGTCGTCGTTGTCTGGAGAACCTCTCTTGGACTTTAGATCTAATCAGAGACCTAGGTCTATTAGTCAATATAGAGAAATCTCAACTCATTCCCTCCCAATCCATTGTGTACCTGGGAATGGAGATTCAGAGTCGGGATTTTCGGGCTTTTCCATCGGCCCCCAGGATAAACCAAGCCCTACAGTGCATCATGAGCATGCTGAAGAGGAGCAATTGCTCAGTGAGACAGTGGATGAGTCTCACAGGGACCCTCTCATCTCTGGCCCTGTTTGTCGAGCTAGGGAGACTCCACCTCCGCCCTCTTCAATTCCATCTTGCAGCTCATTGGGACAAGGGCTCGACTCTAGAAGCAGTCTCTATCCCTATCAACCAAGAGATGAAGACCACTCTCCGGTGGTGGAAGCACAATCTTCTTCTCAAGGAGGGTCTATCATTGGCCATCCAGACCCCCCATCTTCATCTCTTCTCGGATGCATCGGACTCGGGCTGGGGTGCGACCTTGGACGGACGGGAATGCTCAGGAGTATGGAACAAGGAACAAGGATTACTCCACATCAACTGCAAGGAACTGTTAGCAGTCCATCTTGCCCTGTTGAACTTCAAGTCCCTCCTGCTAGGCAAAGTGGTGGAGGTGAATTCAGACAACACCACAGCCTTGGCTTACATCTCCAAGCAAGGAGGGACCCATTCGAGGAGCCTTTACGAGATCGCAAGGGACCTCCTCATTTGGTCAAGAGGTCTAAACCTCACACTGGTCACGAGGTTCATCCAGGGCGATATGAATGTTTCAGCGGATCGCCTCAGCAGAAGGAATCAGGTCATTCCCACGGAATGGACCCTCCACAAGAGTGTGTGCAACAGACTTTGGACGTTGTGGGGTCAACCTACCATAGACCTGTTTGCCACCTCCATCACCAAGAGACTTCCGCTTTATTGTTCCCCTGTTCCAGACCCTGCAGCGGTTCATGTAGATGCTTTTCTTCTGAACTGGTCCCATCTCGACCTGTACGCATTCCCTCCGTTCAAGATTATAAACAAAGTTCTGCAGAAATTCGTCTCGCACGAAGGGACACGGCTGACGCTGGTTGCTCCCCTTTGGCCTGCAAGAGAATGGTACACAGAGGTACGTCAATGGCTAGTCGACTTCCCCAGGACTCTACCTCTAAGAGTGGACCTTCTACGTCAACCACACGTAGACAGGTTGCACCCAAACCTCCACGCTCTTCGACTGACTGCCTTCAGACTGTCGAAAGATTCGCTAGAGCTAGAGGCTTTTCGAAGGAGGCAGCCAGTGCGATTGCCGGAGCTAGAAGAATTTCCACTCGTAGAGTCTACCAGTCTAAGTGGGAGGTCTTCCGAAGCTGGTGTAGAGCCAATTCAATATCCTCTACCAATACCTCTGTGATCCAAATAGCTGACTTCCTTCTTCATCTTAGGAATGAGAGATCCCTTTCAACATCTACGATTAAAGGGTATAGGAGCATGTTGGCCTCAGTCCTCCGCCACAGGGGTTTGGACCTGTCTTCCAACAAGGACCTTCAAGACATTCTCAAGTCTTTTGAGACGTCTAAAGAACGTCGTCTTTCCACTCCAGGCTGGAATCTGGACGTAGTCTTAAAGTTCCTTATGACATCTAGGTTTGAACCTCTCCAGTCAGCTTCCTTCAAGGATCTTACCCTCAAGACTGCTTTTCTTGTTTGCCTTGCAACAGCTAAGAGAGTCAGTGAGGTTCATGCCTTCAGCAAGAACATTGGTTTCACAACCGAATCAGCTACATGTTCTTTTCAGCTTGGATTCCTAGCAAAGAACGAGCTTCCTTCACGTCCTTGGCCTAGATCGTTCGAAATACCTAGCCTCTCCAACATGGTAGGTAGCGAACTAGAGAGAGTTCTTTGCCCTGTCAGAGCTCTCAAATATTATCTGAAGAGGTCTAAACCTATTCGAGGACAGTCAGAAGCCTTATGGTGTGCCATCAAGAAACCCTCGAGACCCATGTCCAAGAATGGGCTTTCGTACTATATAAGGCTTCTGATCAGAGAAGCACATTCTCACTTAAAGGAGGAAGACCTTGCATTGCTGAAGGTAAGGACCCACGAAGTAAGAGCTGTAGCTACTTCGTTGGCCTTTAATAAAAACCGTTCTCTGCAGAGCATTATGGATGCAACCTATTGGAGGAGCAAGTCAGTGTTTGCATCATTTTATCTGAAAGATGTCCAGTCTCTTTACGAGAACTGCTACACCCTGGGACCATTCGTAGCAGCGAGTGCAGTAGTAGGTGAGGGCTCAGCCACTACATTCCCATAATCCCATAACCTTTTTAACCTTTCTCTTGAATACTTTTATTGTTGTTTTTATGGTTGTTACGGTAGGCTAAGAAGCCTTCCGCATCCTTGGATTTGGCGGGTGGTCTATTCATTCTTGAGAAGCGCCTGGGTTAAAGGTTTGGTAGAGGTCATTTAGTAGGGTTGCAACCCCTTGTACTTTGGCACCTTTGGGTTGATTCAGCCTCCAAGAGGAACGCTGCGCTCAGTAAGGAAGACGAACTTTAAATAAAAGGCAGAGTAACGGTTCTATTCGACTTCCTTACCAGGTACTTATTATTTCATTGTTATTTGAGATAACTGTTATATGAAATTTGGGATACTTAGCTATCCTTTAATCATGTACACTGGTTTTCACCCACCTCCCTGGGTGTGAATCAGCTACATGATTATCGGGTAAGTTTAATATTGAAAAATGTTATTTTTATTAATAAAATAAATTTTTGAATATACTTACCCGATAATCATGATTTAATCGACCCTCCCTTTCCTCCCCAGAGAGAACCAGTGGACCGAGGAATAATTGAGGAGGTGTCAACAACAAATGATTGAGTACCTGGCCACAGGTGGCGCTGGTAAGTACACCCCCTTCTAGTATTGTGATAGCTGGCGTATCCCTCCATAGAATTCTGTCGGGCAACGGAGTTGACAGCTACATGATTATCGGGTAAGTATATTCAAAAATTTATTTTATTAATAAAAATAACATTTTTTGAGACATTCCATATGGAAATGGAGATATAATTTTTGAAAAATTCTAGATGGAAATGGAGATATAATTTTTGGAATATTGTATATGGAAATGGAGATATAATGTTTGAGAAATTCTAGATGGAAATTGAGATATAATTTTTGAAAAATTCTAGATGGAAATGGAGATATAATTTTTGGAATATTGTAGATGGAAATGGAGATATAATTTTTGAGAAATTCTAGATGGGAATGGAGATATATTTTTTGGAATATTGTAGATGGAAATGGAGATATAATGTTTGAGAAATTCTAGATGGGAATGGAGATATAATTTTTGGAATATTGTAGATGGAAATGGAGATATAATTTTTGGAATATTGTAGATGGAAATGGAGATATAATGTTTGAGAAATTCTAGATGGGAATGGAGATATAATTTTTGGAATAATTGTAGATGGAAATGGAGATATAATTTTTGAGAAATTCTAGATGGGAATGGAGATATAATTTTTGAAAAATTCTAGATGGAAATGGAGATATAATTTTTGGAATATTGTAGATGGAAATGGAGATATAATTTTTGAAAAATTCTAGATGGAAATTGAGATATAATTTTTGGAATATTGTAGATGGAAATGGAGATATAATTTTTGGAATATTGTAGATGGAAATGGAGATATAATGTTTGAGAAATTCTAGATGGAAATTGAGATATAATTTTTGAAAAATCCTAGATGGAAATGGAGATATAATTTTTGAAAAATTCTAGATGGAAATGGAGATATAATTTTTGGAATATTGTAGATGGAAATGGAGATATAATTTTTGAGAAATTCTAGCTGGAAATGGAGATATAATTTTTGAGAAATTCTAGATGGGAATGAAGATATAATTTTTGGAATATTGTAGATGGAAATGGAGATATAATTTTTGGAATATTGTAGATGGAAATGGAGATATAATGTTTGAGAAATTCTAGATGGAAATTGAGATATAATTTTTGAAAAATTCTAGATGGAAATGGAGATATAATTTTTGGAATATTGTAGATGGAAATGGAGATATAATTTTTGGAATATTGTAGATGGAAATGGAGATATAATTTTTGAGAAATTCTAGATGGGAATGGAGATATAATTTTTGGAATATTGTAGATGGAAATGGAGATATAATTTTTGGAATATTGTATATGGAAATGGAGATATAATGTTTGAGAAATTCTAGATGGAAATTGAGATATAATTTTTGAAAAATTCTAGATGGAAATGGAGATATAATTTTTGGAATATTGTAGATGGAAATGGAGATATAATTTTTGGAATATTGTAGATGGAAATGGAGATATAATTTTTGAGAAATTCTAGATGGAAATGGAGATATAATTTTTGGAATATTGTAGATGGAAATGGAGATATAATTTTTGGAATATTGTAGATGGAAATGGAGATATAATTTTTGGAATATTGTAGATGGAAATGGAGATATAATGTTTGAGAAATTCTAGATGGGAATGGAGATATAATTTTTGGAATATTGTAGATGGAAATGGAGATATAATTTTTGAGAAATTCTAGATGGAAATGGAGATATAATTTTTGGAATATTGTAGATGGAAATGGAGATATAATTTTTGAGAAATTCTAGAGGGGAATGGAGATATAATTTTTGGAATATTGTAGATGGAAATGGATATAATTTTTGGAATATTGTAGATGGAAATGGAGATATAATGTTTGAGAAATTCTAGATGGGAATGGAGATATAATTTTTGGAATATTGTAGATGGAAATGGAGATATAATTTTTGAGAAATTCTAGAGGGGAATGGAGATATAATTTTTGGAATATTGTAGATGGAAATGGAGATATAATTTTTGGAATATTGTAGATGGAAATGGAGATATAATGTTTGAGAAATTCTAGATGGAAATTGAGATATAATTTTTGAAAAATTCTAGATGGAAATGGAGATATAATTTTTGGAATATTGTAGATGGAAATGGAGATATAATTTTTGGAATATTGTAGATGGAAATGGAGATTTAATTTTTGAGAAATTCTAGATGGGAATGGAGATATAATTTTTGGAATATTGTAGATGGAAATGGAGATATAATTTTTGGAAAATTCTAGATGGAAATGGAGATATAATTTTTGAGAAATTCTAGATGGAAATGGAAATATAATATTTGAGAAATTCTAGATGGAAATGGAGATATAATTTTTGGAAAATTGTAGATGGAAATGGAGATATAATTTTTGGAAAATTGTAGATGGAAATGGAGATTTATTTTTTGAACAATTCTAGATGGAAATGGAGATATAACTTTTGAAAAATCCTAGATGGAAATTAAGATATAATTTTTTAACAATTCTATAGGGAAATGGAGATATAATTTTTGAAAAATTCTAGATGGAAATGGAGATATAATTTTTGGAAAATTCTAGATGGAAATGAAGATATAATTTTTGGAATATTGTAGATGGAAATGGAGATATCATTTTTGAGAAATTCTAGATGGAAATGGAGATATAATTTTTGAGAAATTCTAGATGGAAATTGAGATATAATTTTTGAAAAATTCTAGATAGAAATGGAGATATGATTTTTGAACAATTCTAATGGAAAAATTAACGATTGTAATAATAACTATTATCTTAATTCCTAAAAGAATAATATAGATAAATTAAAGATAAACACTACCAAAATAGCAGACCTGTAAATAAATCATAGCTTCAAGAGACATATAAAAGAGAAAAATAAAATGAGCAACACCACCTAAATACGAGACCTGTAAATCGAAGATTCAAAAGACAAATTAAAGAGCAAAATAAAATGAGAAACACCACTAAAATATGAGCCTGGTAAATCAAAGCTTCAAAGGACATATAACTGAGAAAATAAAATGAGAAACACCACCAAAACATGAGCCTAGTAAATCACAGCTTCAAAAGACAAATTAACGAGCAAAATAAAATGAGAAACACCACCAAAAAATTAAACCTGTAAATCCAGGCATCCCAGGACATGTTAAAGAGAAAAGTAAAATGAGAAACACCAGCAAAAAATTAAACCTGTATATCCAGGCATCCCAGGACATGTTAAAGAGAAAAGTAAAATGAGAAACACCACCAAACCAAGAAACCTGTAAATCCAGGCATCACATGACATTAAAGAGAAAAATAAAATGAGACACCACCAAATCATGAAACCGGTAAATCCAGTCTTTGCAGGACATACTGAAGAAGAAAATAAAATTAGAAACACCACCAAAACACGAAAACTGTAAATCCAGTCTTTGCAGGACATATTAAAGAGAAAAATAAAATGAGAAACATCACCAAAACATGAGACCTGTACACTATTACCTCTGAAGGAGCACATTCATGCTGTGGTATGCTTGCGAGTGGGCACTTGGTGTAGAGGCTGTCTGGTTCTGAACAGTTGAGACGGTCAGGTAAGAAATTCGGTGAAAATCTTCTTCTGGACCCTGAAAAATAAAATTTTTTTTTTTGGTTGCATATCCTTTTACATACACAAACACACACACATGTAGGCTATATAATATACAAACTCTACATAGATAAATACAAACATATCTCCCCTATATAATAAAGAGCAAGTGTCTGGGTATTATCATTAAATTGGAAAAACAAAATGTTATAAGCCCAAGGGCTCTAACAGGGAAAAATGGCCCGATGAGGAAAGGAAATATACACACACACACACACACACACACACACATATATATATATATATATATATTATATATATATATATGAATATATATATATATATATATATATATATATATATATATATATATATATATATACAGTATATATATCACATATATAGGGTATATATATATATATGTATGTATAAATATATGTATATATATATATATATATATATATATATATATATATATATATATATATATATATATATATAGGCCTATATAACATCTAAATGATGCCTAAAAATCGAGGACAGCATCTTTTCAGAAAAACTAAGCTCTAGTTACTTTTCAGGATAACACAGAATTTGTATTTAGGTTTTCCCATTTACCATTTGGTGCAAACGCGTGTTTCGAATAACCTTTTAACATGATTCTTCACCGGGACTACATTGGTTCAACGCTGGAATTACACTTCAATATAAAGACCATGGTGTTGAAAATTCAAGGTACGAAAATATTTGGATATTGCGAAAGTAATTGACAAGTATTGATTAAAGAAAACGTGAATATTCATTGAGGGGAATCTTAATGTTTTCATTTATCAATCAATGTACTGCAAAAGTACATATGTACATATAAAAAGTGATTAGGAATCTGCGTTAACACCAAAAAAAAAATGAATGGAAAAACTTATATGCAGTTTTCTTGTGTTCAGTTTGACAAGAATGTCTTCAATGATTAGGCAGGATATTTTCAGTGAATGGGTCCGTAGAGATTTTAAAAGAAGCAGGGGAAGGCAGAGAAGACAATGGATTGACGAACTGAGAAAGTTTGCGGGTTGGTCTGGCACAGAAAGGCTATAAACAGGCACAAGTGGAAAGACATGTCTGAGGCCTTTGTTCTGTGGTGGAATAATATATATATATATATATATATATATATATATATATATATATATATATATATATATATATATATATATATATATATAATCATCAGCCATTATTATTTCACCACAGAACAAAAGCCTCAGACATGTCTTTCCACTTGTGTCTATTTATAGCCTTTCTGTTCCAGACCAACCCGCAAACTTTGGGTTGGGCAGGACACACAATGAGAATGACAGATAATAGATGAACATTGAGAGTAAGTGAATGGGTCCGTAGAGATTGTAAAAGAAGCAGGGGAAGGCAGAGAAGACAATGGATTGACGAACTGAGAAAGTTTGCGGGTTGGTCTGGAACAGAAAGGCTATAAATAGACACAAGTGGAAAGACATGTCTGAGGCTTTTGTTCTGTGGTGAAATAATAATGGCTGATGATTATATATATATATATATATATATATATATATATATATATATATATATATATATATATATATATATATATATATATATAATATATATATATTATTCCACCACAGAACAAAGGCCTCAGACATGTCTTTCCACTTGTGCCTGTTTATAGCCTTTCTGTGCCAGACCAACCCGCAAACTTTCTCAGTTCGTCAATCCATTGTCTTCTCTGCCTTCCCCTGCTTCTTTTACAATCTCTACGGACCCATTCACTTACTCTCAATGTTCATCTATTATCTGTCATTCTCATTGTGTGTCCTGCCCAACCCATTTTTTCACCTTACATGTTGTTAGTATATCCTCTACTTTAGTTTGCTCTTGTATCCATGTCTCCAGTGTTATTCCCACCATTATTCTGTCCATAGCTCTTTAAGTTGTAACTAGCTTATGTTATAGGGCTTTAGTAAGGCTCCAAGTTTCTGATACTTAAGTTAATACTGGTACGACCATCTCGTTAAACACTTTTATTTAAAGAAAGTGGCATTTTACGTTCCATAATAGCATTTTGTTTACCAAATGCTCTCCATCCCATGCTTATTCTTCTTTTAATTTCGGTTTCATGTCCTGGGGAAATACTTACTGTCTGTCCTATGTACGTATATTAATCAACAATCTTTAGAGGCTTGTCCAAAATTCTTACTTGTAGTCTCTCTGCATTTTCATTGAACAATATCTTAGTTTTACTCATATTCATTGTCAGTCCTACATTTCTGCTTTCTCTACTCAAATCTTCAATCACCTTTTGTAATTCCCCCCATGATTCACAAAACGCAACTATGTCATCTGAAAATGTTAAGTTGCTGAGGTATTCTCCATTAATATTAACTCCTACATTTCACAATATAAATTCTTAAAATTTTAGGGATTGGGTCTCCCTGTCTAACTCCTTTCTCAATCCGAAATTTTCACTATATTTATGTAGTTTTAGGATTGCTGTACTTCCTTTATACATATCTTCAAGTGTTCTAGCATAAAATTCTTCTATTCCTTGTTTTTTGAAGGACTTCCATTACTGCTAATTTTTTGACAGAATCAAAAGCTTTTTTATAGTCTATAAATCCCATACATACTAGTTTGGCATACTCGGTCGATTTTTTCATTAGCTGGTTAATTACATAGATATGGTCAGTTGTTGAATATCCACACCTAAAGCCAGCCTACTCTCTTGGTTGATGAAAGTCTGATTGTCTTTCTTTTCAGCCTAATACAGTGGTGACGTGTTTGCCTCGCATTCGCGTGGCAAGAGATCGATCCCCGCCCAGGGCCTTGAGTTTAAGCTGTTTACTGGGGAGGATACTGCTGTGGTAGGGCACCACAGTGGTGGGTTGGGCTTGCCCGGCTGATGTTCTGGTGAGCATCTATTCTGATGGAACTGGAACTGAAACCAGACACCTTTAACCTTTAACCTTTTAATATGATCTTTGGTTAATATATTATATATTACGGAAAGTAAACTTATCGGGCGGTATTTTTTCAGGTCTTTTGTCTCTCCCTTAATTAGTATCATGATAATGTTTTCTTCTAAGTTGTAGGTATAGAGCATTCTTTCAGACATTTGGTGTAGCCTGGAGTTGAGACAGTTTTACTACTATGAAATGTCCACCTTCTATAATTAAATCAATTCTTTGACGATCTTTTCCTGCCTTCCTTACTTCTACTGTTACGTTTGGTGCTGGCTCAGGTGTTTAATTATTTCTATTGGTGAAGTTATTTCTTATATCACTGTTCCATATCACTGTATAGAAATAATCTGCATATTTTATCACTCCGCCTCTAGTGTGGATAATATTTCCATTTTCATCCTTTAAAGCAAACATCTGTTACCGCCCTATTCTAAGTCTTCTATTCATCAATTTGATGCTTCTTCTTTTCCTTGATGTTTCCGCAATTTTGGTCTGATTGTGTTAACGAATATATTGGGTTTTTAGTTTGATTATTGTTTTGGACACACACATTATATATATATATATATATATATATATATATATATATATATATATATATATATATATATATATATATATATATATACACAGTATATATATATTTATAAATAATATATATATACATACAGTATATATATATATATATATATATATATATATATATATATATATATATATATATATATATATATATATACATATATTTATACATATAAATACATATATGTATATATATACATATATATATATATATATATATATATATATATATATATATATATATATATATATATATAAAATCCTGTATTCGTTTCACAATATGGAAAAAATAGACGGCGTCACTCTGTTTTATAATTGTAAATTTCTACCACAACGTATTAAATGTTAGGCGAGATTCATTCAAGTCAGCCCTTGAATTTCATTTTCTATAAAAACACTATGACGACAAGTTCTTCATTTTGATGCCAAACTATTACAAGTCATAATCGTACTTTCACGATAAAGGCCTAATTACTATCATTATACTTGCTAAGAAACAACCCTAATAATAATAATAATAATTAGATCAATAATAACAATAATATAATTATTACTTATAATAATAATAATAATAATATTATTATTATTACTACTACTACTACTAACAACAACAATAATAAAATAATAATAATGATAATGATAATAAAGTACTGCAGATCAACCTAATCTAATACAGGATACCCCTTTAAAAACGGGATTCATCAGCACTTACTTCGGGAAATCGAGCTGAAGTGATCATTCCTCGTGTACTGTTCGGCTCCTTCGAAACCCAGCTCGCGGCAGACGGCGTCGGCTTCGGGAAATCCGAACCCGTCGTCGCAGATGTAACTATATCTTGCGGATGACGTCAGCACCTTGAAATGAGAAGTTTGTTTATAATAATGAAGTCTAGTGGCGGACGAAACTGTAGAGCATTTCTACATATACACATCTTTCAATTTTCCTTATGTAGACTACCA